>NC_049996.1:16051861-16077935 GCF_000003815.2 Branchiostoma floridae | reverse complement strand
GTGCGCTGTGTGAAAAAGGTGAATGTGCAGGTTTTATTATGTAGAAACGAAACAAGACTTAAGTCTAGAGTATACCTTTACTGAGTCTGACTGTGTAACAATGAAAGTGAATACTTGAATGTAAGTTCATCTGTGACGTTATGTTACAATTTTAAACTTTACATCCGTGCGCAAAATAATGCGCATACCAACAAGCTTTCGATCAGTCCTCTGATCCTCATCAAGTTAAAATGACCAAAAGCTTATGTCACACATCCAGACTGGAAGTGAGGTTGATGGCCTCTTTCAACTTAATAGGGTTCAGAAGACTGGTCAGAAGCTTGTTGGTAAGGGCTTTAGTTTGTGTACGGATGTAAAGTTAAGAATTGTAACATAATGTTGACTACTGTCATAGATGAACTTACATTCATGTACAATAAATAAAGGTCTTCATTCATTCATGTATTCACCTCCCCAACCTGTCTCCCACAGACCACGGGTACCAAACTGGTGCACTGGTCCCTTGTGTGGTCATCTTGGTCAGGTTTGACTGTGTTAACATCCCCAACCTGACTGTATTTACTTCCCTAACCTAACTGTATTCACCTCCCCAACCTGTCTCCCACAGACCACGGGTACCAAACCGGTGCCCATCTCCAGGTCCAAGTCCACCACGGACGCCACCAAGAAGAAGACGGATCGACAGTCTCCGCCTCCGGGCTACATCCCCGACTCCGAAGTGCGACACAGTAGTTCCTACACTTCCATCGAGGGGGAGGGAACCTTCATACCTGAGTCAAGTCTGGACTCGGAGGTAAGGACATGGGGATTCTTACCTTGCAGACACCCAGTGTCTTATTTCTAATGTCTTACACACACACACTGGCTACATCCCCGACTCTGAAGTGCGACACAGTAGTTCCTACACTTCCATCGAAGGGGAGGGCACCTTCATACCTGAGTCAAGTCTGGACTCGGAGGTAAGGAGATGGCAATTCTCACCTTGCAGACACCCAGTGTCTTATTTCTAATGTCTTACACACACACGGGCTACATCCCCTACACTTCCATCGAGGGGGAGGGCACCTCATACCTGAGTCAAGTCTGGACTCAGAGGTAAGGGGATGGCAATTCTTGGCTTACGCCCACGTCTTATTTCTAATGTCTTACAGATACCCTCTTTCTTATTTCAGACACCCACTGTCTAATGTCCAGTGTCTAATCTTATGGTGTCTAGGAGCTGCCGATTCTTACCTTACAGAGATAAACTGTCTTATTATATTTCCCGAAGGTTCTGTTCTGAACCATCAGAGCTTAGATTTGCCTTTGGCATTGGCATATCAGCTGTTAGAGCAAATATGAACAAAATATCAGCAATTTCAAAATACTGCAGCTAATGTAAAGTGGTCTTTTTCTTGGCGAAGCCTTAGGGCTGAGCCAAATGCTATATATTACTGTAAGGGAAACATCCTGCATTTTCTTGAAAATGTTGCCACGCTAGTTTCTAATGTCTTTCAAACACCCAATGTCTTGTTTGTATTGTCTTGCAGGCACCCACTTTCTTATTTCAAGGGTCTTCTGATGTCTTAAGTGTGAAGGAGCATTCCTTATTTCTAATTATGTCTTCTCTGTTCTAGTCGGTCGACCCTCTGGAGTACAGTAGTCCAGAAAACTCGGGCAGTTCTGCCTCGCTCGACAGACTAAGGTACGGAATCGCTTTATATGGGCAATTTGGGGGCACAGTATATGGGTAATGGCTTGTCTTGAGGTGTGTATGGTGTCACAAGGCATGGTTGGTTCCTGTAATAACTGAATAAGCCACGTGAGTCAGAGAAGCAAAATGGTTAAACTTTATTGTCAATAACATTGATATAGCATTTATAAAACAAGCACATGAGTGGCACAAGTCCTGTCTATTAAGTAATAAATCTTTTGTCCTAAACACCTTGAAGAAGTGCTGCATACCGAACCTCTTGTTTATGTTTGGTCTGGACTCGGGTCCAGAGGTTCAGGTGCAGGTCTGAACCTATGGCATAAATAGAAATACTTTTGCAATTAATGTAAAATTATGTTTGTTGTATTGTTGTACCTATTGTTCTCTGTTCGTTGGACTGACTTCTCCTTTCTGCCAGTAGTGACAGCTACTATAACAGACTACGGATGAGTCGGACCAAGAGCTCCTCTGCCTTCTCAGACGAGTTCCTTGGCGGTAAGTCTGTTTTCTTAAGGAGTCAAGGGACTTATCTTTGTAATAAGTAAAGTCTCAAGTGAGGATTGATCTACAATTTGAATACAAGTTGTTGCAGCAAATATTCAAGCTCTTGTACAAATGTAAAACCCAAAATATGTTGTTAGTAATGTGTTGTTATATTACTAATATTCAGTGGTCTCGCCAGGCCTTTTCAGCATAGCGGGCTCCTACACTGTGATTTTGGCTCCTATGCTGTGATTGAGGTCCCTATGCTGAGATTTTTGCCCCTATGCTGTGATTTTGGCTCTATGTTGTGATTTTGGCCCCTATGCTATGTTTCAACCAGTGTATGGGGCTTTTCTGTTGTTTTAGAACAAAGGGTTAAAAATGTTGGCTTTATGTTACTAAATTTGGCTCTCAAAATATAGCAAAATGTTGTTTCTGATGGTTAAAAACTTTAAAACTTCCAAGGGGAGGATTCTCCCAGACCCCCTACAATGCTCACTTCTGCATTACTCACCACATGGCTTTGCAGTACTAAGATGCCTCTACATACGCTGTGAAAGAAATCCTGGCGAGAACACTGATATTGTCACAGTACTGTGTTGTTGTTGTACTAATGTTGTGCTGTTTCCTCATGCTTCTGACCCAACCTGACACACTGCTATGTAAGTTCACACAACGAGATTGACAATGTTGTTTAGCACATGCGTGTGAAAAACAAAGGAGGGTAAACTTTGTAAACCAGTACTTTCACTTTATGAATTGTATTGCCCTTTATAATTGTTACCCATCGATTACCATTGTGTATTTGTGGTAACATGATTTTTAGAGCGGTTCGTAGAAAAATGCCGAAATTTCCCTGATGATACCGTAGTTCTGCTCTTACGCTTTGTCTTTTTTTCCGCTGCCAGCTGGGTTTTTAGGCCCTCGTTCTTGGGTCTCAGGTAAACATCCTCACTTCTTGTTACGTCGTGTCGTGTCTGTGTGGTTTTCAGTGGTTAGAAACTACATGTACATGAAGCTTTGCCTGGCCCAATATGGCTGAACCGTGGACACAGCAAATGGCTGCAGCCTGATTTCTGCAAAGGCTGTTGTGAACTACACTAAGGACATGTTGCTTTGAAAATATTGATAACATCTGCACTTTTCAGCTGTTTCCAAAAAGAGAATGTTTTAACCGTACTGAATGTCGAACAAAGCAGCTGCAAAAATTAAGAAACGTGCCGTAGATCGAAGAAAAAATGTATCGGAAAGCATATACATTCATAGATTGGCAACATCAATTCCAAGGTCAGGGAAGAAGATGTGAAAGCAAACATGAAGAATCTATAGATATTGTTCAGTATTCACGTACTATTTGCTCTGTGTCTTTGTTCAACCTTCAACTTTGTGGTCCTCTTACAGTGCCCTAGTGCATTCTGGGTGTGACATTGCCCAGGTGCATTCTGGGTATGACATTGCCCTGGTGCATGCTGGGTGTTGCTACCCTGTTGCATTCTGGGTGTGTTACAGTGCCCTGGTGCATGATGGATGTGTATGCCTCCAGTCTGCTTGGGCTTCCCTGGAAATCACTTAACTAAAGGCATTACGTAAAACTTAGTTAAAGATTCATAAATAGATATATAAGATAGATGTTGTTACCTGGCCCATGTACAGGTTTGTTCTATCTTTCTGGTTTCATTGATTGATTGATCAATTTGTTTATTGATTGATTGATTGATTGATTGAGTGAGTGAGTGATTGGTCAATGAAGGTCAGACATCCAGGTAATAAGATACGCAAAAAAAGCAGTTACTCAAGCAACTGGATATGATTTTGGACATGATACGATTGATTGATTGATTCATTCATTCATTGATAAATTGCTGGATTGTTTCCTGCCCAGAGCATGAGCTGGCCCATGTGGAGTAAGCTGCTCTGGTTGATTAATTAATTGATTGAATGATTGATTGATTGGCTGATAAATTGATGGATCGCTGGATTGTTTCCTGTCCAGAACACGAGCTGATGTCAATGTGTCTTGTCTTTCTGTTTTGGTTGATTATTTATTTGATTAATTAGTTGATTGATTAATTGATTGATCAATTGATTGTTCCCTGCCCAGAACACGAGCTGGCCCATGTGGAGCGCGCCGGGAAAGGTGGAACGTACCCCAGAAGATCCACCATCATGACGAACCCGCATCACGACTACAGCGACGGTGAGAAAAGCTAGTCTTCTTTCCTCGCAAACATGTCCCTAACTTATCAACCTAGTCACTAATTTACCAGTCATCTCAATTCATCCACACCACCTCCCCAACAGCGACATGGAGAATCTCACTACAAAACATGCAAGAGTATAACTTAAAATCTCTTGTCTCATTACAGAACATGTACTAGTATATTAATACTACTAGTGTGTAACTGGGAATCTCTCTTGTCTAAGAAACGTCCATCTCCCAACATTTAAGAACTGCATTTTTATTTCAATTATAAGGGTGTTTTCTGCCCCTGAACATGTATAGATATGGAGTTTTTCTGCCCCAGAACATGTATAATTAAAGTGTGTTTTCTGCTCCAGAACCTGTATAACGTATGCTTTCAGCCCCAGGACCTGTATAACGGCCCGGTTTTTCTCCGCAGGGCGTAAAACATTCCCCAGAACGAGAAGACCGCAGCCCAGTCCGACCTTGAGAAGACCGGTGGGCACGTTCAGTCCAAGGTCGGGCAGCGAGCGTTCCCTTAGCAACAGCAGCAGCAGCAGCGGGCTGGTGACGGACTCCGAGAGACGAGACAGCGATTACGACCTTGCCGTCCTGAGTCTCCAGGACCTCAACCCGGCGAGATGTAAGTCATGTAAGTTCCGCGCCCGCGACGCACACACCGCCGCTGCTTTCTACTTTTTTTAAACACCATGATCATAGAAGATTATGTTAACATCGACTATCATAATTCCACCAGGTGCCATAATACCGCCACCTCAAAAAACGTTAGTATAGAGGTCTTCCCAAGATTGTCTTGAAACCGAATGTTAAATATCCTAAATGTAATACAATTCAGATATTTAGGTGTTGAAGACGATCTTGAAAAGGCCTCTATAACAATGTTTTTTGAGGTGGCGGTATAATGACACCTGGTGGAATTATGCAAATGTATGTTACAATATTAAGATCCTATATCCGTACACAAAAGAAAGCGCTTACCAACAAGCTTTCGATCAGTCCTCTGATCCTTCTCAAGTTGAAATGACCCAAAGCCTAAGTCACATATCCGTACGGGAAGTGTGACGTCATTAAAGGGTCAAAGGTGCTTGGCAGTCGGTATCGGCCCCCGTCTCGGTTGAGGGAAGGTTGGTGGGCTCTGATGTAAATGGCCTACGGATATAGTGTCTTAAAATTGTAACATAATGTTGACTACCGTCACAGATGAACTTACATTCAACCATCATGGAAGTTTATCTGTTTTGTTATCATAGTACAATGCTTAACTTTTTTCCAACACAAAGGGATACAGTAGTCATTGAAAGTTTGATCTGTGTATTCCTTTGTGTTGGAAGAAAGTTTTGCATTGTACTCCTGTGATGCTAGTTCATCCGGTTATCTGCTTTATATCCTATATCCGTTGCTTTTGAAAACAGGGATATCACGTCAGCACATGGTGGTTTCAAACTGCAATATTTTGAAAATATTGCCATTTGAACCGTCCATTGATTTGATATCAATGAATACCATCTAATAGCAATAGAAATAGGTTACCCAGTGGAGAAAGGTAAACTAGCATTGATGTGTAACCATGCTGTATTTTCTACAGGAAACAGAAGTGTATAACAAGGAGTCGGTAGTACATGTAAATGAGTACTCGGCTATTGGGTCAGTTAGTCCTCACTCTTACTAGTGAGCAGTTGTGCAGGTCTCAATGCGTAAGTGAGAAGAGATGCTTTTTCAGTTTTTTAGTTTTTCAGTTAGCCTTAGGTGTAAAACTTATGTAACCTGTTACCTTGGAATGGCCTTCGCGTCACACCTTGAAGTGACCTTCCGGTCGTGTTCCGTGGTGACCTTTGAGTAAAAGCAAAAATAGGCTTGTAGTACCTCTCTTGTCTGAAAAGATGCCCTATGGTGATATTACCCGCATGATGAGTGTTGTGAATGTTGTGTGAATGATGGTTATGTAAGTCTGTTAGTAGAGACCCCCTAGGCTAGCCCGCTCATGTGTGATGAATGTTGGTTGTATTCTTTGGAAAGTCTGTCAGTGACTCATTTAAGTCACCCTAGGCTAGCTCAGCTGTGGGTGATGAGTGTTGGCTGTATTTCAGTAGTTGGGGGGTTGAATTTGTCAGTAAAGACCCCCAAGGCTAGCCCAGCAGTGCATGATGAGTGTTGTTTGTATTTCACTAGACGAGAGGGTAAGTCTGTCAGTAGACACCCCCTAAGTTAATTCAGCCAACTGTGATGAGTGTTTTTCGTATTGTAGTAGTGGGGAGCTCTAGGTTATGGGGTAAGTCTGTCAGTAGAGACCCCCTAGGCTAGCCCAGCCCTGCGTGATGACTGTTGTTTACACGCATATTGCTGTAGCAGGGAGGGTAAGTCTGTCAGTAGAGACCCCCAAGGCTAGCCCAACCTTACATGATAAATGTTGGTGGTATTGCAGTAGTTGGGAGGGTACATGTAAGTCTGTCAGTAGAGACCCCCTAGGCCTGCCGAGCCCCGCGTGATGAGTGTTGTTTGTCTTGCAGTAGCAGTGAGGGTAAGTCTGTCAGTAGAGACCCCCTAGGCTAGCCGAGCCTTGCGTGATGAGTGTTGTTTGTAATGCAGTAGCAGGGAGGGTAAGTCTGTCAGTAGAGACCCCCTAGGCTAGCTCGGCCCTGCGTGATGAGTGTTGTTTATATTGCAGTAGCGGGGAGAGATTCCACCACAGTAGCTCTGTACAATGCGTACCAGAGAAAGCCGTGGATGTTGCTGGTAGCAAACCGAGGATCCGCCACATGTATGACTTTCCTATTGTGTAAAACCATTGGTGGGAGAATGGGACTAACTTCAGGTGAAGGGTCAAGGGTCGTATGCCACTGGGCAGGTGAAAGGTCGTAGCCATGGTGACTGCTCATGTACTAACCTTTGACCTTCCCTCCCAAGATTGAAAAGGTGACAGCTGTGGTTTAGGCAGTTTGCATAGTTGTTATAGGAGCAGTAGCGGGGTTGGACAAGCTTTGTACTTATCCTATTGGGCAAGTACATAAAAAAATTCACTACTACTAGCCCAAACCAACTTTTCACTTGCCCAAAATTTGAATTATGTTTCTTTTCTATGTATTTTCACTTCCAGCAATGGAAGCCACATCTAATTATAATTGGCTCTATGTTTCCATGTAGCCAATTCTCGATGCCATGACTTTGAGATGTAACAAGTATGTATATTGCAATCTCAATCATGGAAAAATCTTACTTGCCCGATCGGTCAAGTGGTGTAGGACCTGTGCTTGCTCGATGGGCACTTTTACTTGCCTGGGATAATCGGGAATTGTCCAACCCTCTGCAGTTTGTCACACGTGTGTGTTGATATGAGCAGGTCCCTAACACCTTCCATGTTTCCACAGCACCGAGAGCTCCCACCAACTGGCGACAGGGCAAGCTGCTCGGGCAGGGCGCCTTCGGACAGGTGTATCTCTGCTACGACGCCGACACCGGCCGAGAACTCGCGCTCAAACAGGTCCACCTCGACCCCAAAAACGTGGAGGCCTCAAAGGTCAGTCTAGTTATTGCTGGTTAATGATGCTGCTGCCTGGGTTCTGAGAGTGTTATGAAGGAAATGAAAATTTTTTGTTGCTTGTGTTTTGCAGGAAGCAGTGAAAAATGTTTGTCGTTTGTGTTGTGCAGCAGGAAGTGAAAGTTGTTTGTTGTTTACAGCAGGAAGTGAAAGTTGTTTGTGTTGTGAAGCAGAAAGTGAAAGTTGTTTGTTGTTTACGGGAGGAAGTGAAAGTTGTTGTTTGCATTGTGCAGCAGACAGTGAAAGTTCTTGTTTGTGTTGTACATAAGGAAGTGAAAGTTCTTGTTTGTGTTGTGCAGTAGAAAGTGAAAGTTGTTTTTAATGTGTATCAGAAAGTGAAAGTAGTTGTTTATGTTGTGCAGTTGGAAGTGAAAGTTGTTTGTGTACAACATCTGAAAGTGAAAGTTGTTTGTTTACAACAGAAAGTTTTGTGTGTTGTTCAGTTGGAAGTGAAAGTTGTTTGTGTTGTGCAGCAGAAAATGAAAGTTGTTTGTTGTTTGTTGTTTACAGTAGGAAGTGAAAGCTCTGGAGTGTGAGATCCAGTCTGCTATTGCTGGTTGTGGTATTGCAGTGTTAGAGTTCTGAGAGTGTTGTGCTAGAAGGGAAAGTTATTTCTGTTAGCAGAAAGTGAAAGTTGTTTGTTTGTGTTGTTCAATTGGAAGTGAAAGTTGTTTGTGTTGTGTAGCAGAAAGTGAAAGCTTTGTTGTTTTTGTTGTGCAGCAGAAAGTGAAAGTTGTTGTTCTGCACCCGAAAGTGAAAGTTGTTTATGTTGTGCAGCAGGAAGTGAAAGTTGTTTGTGTCGTGCAGCAGGAAGTAAAAGTTGTTAGTGTTGTGCAGCAGGAAGTAAAAGTTGTTAGTGTTGTGCAGCAGGAAGTAAAAGTTGTTAGTGTTGTGCAGCAGGAAGTAAACGTTGTTAGTGTTGTGAAGCAGAAAGTGAAAGCTTTTGTTTGTGTTGTGCAGCAGGAATTGAAAGTTGTTTGTTGTTTACAGCATCTGGAAGTGAAAGTTGTTTGTCTACAACAGGAATTTTTCTGTGTTCAGTAGGAAGTGAAAGTTGTTGTTTGTGTTGTGCAGCAGAAAGTGAAAGTTGTTTGTTGTTTACAGCAGGAAGTGAAAGTTGTTTGTTGTTTGTTGTTTACAGCAGGAAGTGAAAGCTCTGGAGTGTGAGATCCAGCTGTTGAAGAACCTGCAGCACGAGAGGATAGTTCAGTACTACGGCTGCATCCAGGACGAGAACAGGCTCTGCATCTTCATGGAGTACATGCCGGGGGTAAGCATTATAGCACACTCACATACATACTCTCTCACACACACACACACACACACACACACACATGCTCACACACACACTAACACAGAACAGGCTCTGCATCTTCATGGAGTACATGCCGGGGGTGAGTACACACAAACACACGTACACACACAGGCACACATACTCACACACACACGAGAATAGGCTCTGCATCTTCATGGAGTACATGCCGGGGGTGAGTATTATAGCACACTCACACACATACTCTCACACACTCACACATACACACTAGAACACTCACACACACACACACACATGAGAACAGGCTCTGCATCTTCATGGAGTACATGCCGGGGGTGAGTACACTCACTAAAACACAAACATACACACTGTCATGCTCACACAATCTTGCATACACACACACACACACACACACTCACATGCACACACACACTAGCACAAAACAGGCTCTGCATCTTCATGGAGTACATGCTGGGGGTGAGTACACACGCACACATGCACGCATGCTCACACACTCACATACACACACACACACACTCATACATGAGACAACAGGCTCTGCGTCTTCATGGAGTACATGCCGGGGGTGAGTACTAACTTCCCTCTCACACATACTCTCTCTCTGTCTCTCTCACACACACACACACAAGAACACACATGAGGGCACACACGAGAACAGGCACTGTATCTTCGCTGGGGGTGAGTACTAACTTCCCTCACATGAGAACACACTTGAGAACAAACATGAGAACAAACATGAGAACAAACATGAGAACACACGAGAACACATAACACACAGACACACACACACAGACACACACACACAGGCACACACACACAGTCACACACACACACACACACACAACACAGACACACACACACAGACACACACACACATACATGCACACACATGTGAAGTACATGCCTGGCTTGAGCATAGAATCACACACATTCACACACACATATACTCAGTTTCACACTTACATATTTCAAACCTTAACCCTCTATGAGTTGTCACATGTTAATACTATTGTTTGTTTGTCTGTTTGTTGTAGGGCTCTGTTAAGGACCAGATCCGACAGTATGGAGCTCTTACCGAGAATGTAACACGGAAATACACACGGCAGATACTGGAGGGAATTCTCTATCTGCATAGCAACATGATTGTCCACAGGGATATCAAAGGTATGTTCATCTTAATATGATATCTGCATAGCAACATGATATCTGCATAGCAACATGATTGTCCACAGGGATATCAAAGGTACGTTCATCTAGATATGATATCTGCATAGTGACATGATATCTGCATATCAACATGATATCTGCATAGCAACATAATATCTGCATAGCAATATGATATCTGCATAGCAACATGATCGTCCACAGGGATATCAAAGGTTCGTTCATCTAGATATGATATCTGCATAGCAATATGATATCTGCATAGCAATATGATATCTGCATAGCAACATGATATCTGCATAGCAATATGATATCTGCATAGCAACATGATATCTGCATAGCAACATGATCGTCCACAGGGATATCAAAGGTACGGCCATCTAGATATGATATCTGCATAGCAACATGATATCTCCATAGCAACATGATATCTCCATAGCAACATGATATCTGCATAGCAACATGTTATCTACATAGCAACATGTTATCTGCATGGGACACACTAGAGCCAGCAGTAGGACTATACTGACTGGGAGTGCCAAAACACGTTGCTAGGAAACTAGATATATTCATCATCATCCGGCAGTCAACCTGCTTACACACGACAGGGTTATACCGCCCCTTACGGAGTGACTTACCCTTTCGCTGGCTAATTACAAGACGTCGATGCGCCAGGTCTCCCGTCCGGGTGAATGATGTAAATCACCATGTGGCTGATACGGTATGGAGGTTCGCCAGACCTCCATCCGGGTGATTTGTAGTGAATCACCAACTCCAGACAGAAGAATTTGCACCATCGCACACCGCACCATCGCACATTTGGGATCTTTGACGTGCATGGGTATGGCTCTCCCCAGACACGGGACCTCCATTTAACGTCCTTTCCGAGGGATAGATATATCAACAGATATATGAACCTACCCCCTAACATGTCCCCTCGTTGTTCCCAGGTGCAAATATATTGAGGGACTCCTCAGGAAACGTGAAGCTGGGAGATTTCGGGGCGTCGAAGCGGATCCAGACGATCTGCAGCGCCACCGGAATGCGCACGGTCACGGGGACGCCATATTGGATGAGCCCAGAGGTCATCAACGGGGAAGGTTACGGCAGAAAAGCTGATATATGGTAAGTCTTCTGGCCATATATGGTATTGTTATGGCCATATATGGTAAGTCTTCTGGCCATAGATGATAATCTTCAAGCCATATATGGTAAGTCTTCGGGTCATATATGGTAAGTCTTCAGGCCATATATGGTTAGTCTTCAGGCCATATATGGTAAGTCTTCTGGCCATATATGGTTAGTCTTCTGGCCATATATGGTTAGTCTTCAGACCATATATGGTAAGTCTTCTGGCCATATATGGTAAGTCTTCTGGCCATATATGGTAAGTCTTCTGGCCATATATGGTAAGTCTTCAGGCCATATATGGTAAGTCTTCAGACCATATATGGTAAGTCTTCAGACCATATATGGTAAGTCTTCTGGCCATATATGGTAAGTCTTCAGACCATATATGGTAAGTCTTCAGGCCATATATGGTAAGTCTTCTGGCCATATATGGTAAGTCTTCTGGCCATATATGGTAAGTCTTCAGGCCATATATGGTAAGTCTTCAGACCATATATGGTAAGTCTTCAGACCATATATGGTAAGTCTTCAGACCATATATGGTAAGTCTTCCCGCCATATATCGTTAGTCTTCACGTTCAGGCCACATATGGGACCAATAAAGAGTTGTTATATTTCTACTCTTACAGGAGTATAGATTGTATGTACAGTTCTTATGTTGCACAATTGTTAACACCATATATCTCTGCCCTTCCAGGAGTATAGGTTGTACAGTTGTGGAGATGCTGACAGAGAAGCCCCCGTGGTTCGACTACGAGCCCATGGCAGCCATTTTCAAGATTGCCACGCAGCCCACCATTCCCAAGCTTCCGGCCGGCGTCTCGGACTGCGCACACGACTTTCTCAGGATCATTTTCCAGAAAGACCACAGACAAAGGGCGTCCGCTCAGGAACTCTTAGAGCACTCCTTTGTCTTCAACTACTGAACCTGTGTGATGAGCGCCCCCTGGCAGGTGCAGTTGGCGCTGCAGGCAGGTTCACCAGGTTGTGTCATGTGATGCCCATGTGACTGTCGTAATGGTCCAAATTGTGACTGGCCTTTTGCTACCTACCTACCCATGTGACTGGTCGTGTGCTGCCCATGCAGCTGTCAGGTGCTGCCCATGTGATCGTCATGTGATTGTCATGTGATGCCCACATGGACAGGTCAGGGGTCTGTTCCAATGGCTACTTTCTGTGGTGTTATTAAAGATTGTGGGATGTTTCCCCTTTCTTGCGGAACAGACCTCGGATTCAACAGGACACAACAGGAATTATAAGAGCAGCCAGTCTAGAAGATGAGACCAAATTGTCTGTTGCGATAGTTTTTTCTAGATCAGGGGCCATGCACTTCTAACAGCAAATTAGTATTTGTTCCGTGCTCGGTTGGTCCCGAAGAAGTGAATTTCCAGTACATAATTCTTTGGACTACCTGTGTATATTTATTTGAGCATTTCATTGCCATGCAGAGGTTTTTAATCAAAGCGAATATGTTGGTTTTTATGAGAATAAATTATTGATAATACTTCCATCTCGTGGCCCTTGAGAGCAGTTTGTAAATGTTTGTGAGAGTAAGGATCAGAGGTCACCCAAAATTCCGTCGGACTTGGGGCGGGTAAAATCAAACTATCCAAGTCAAAACAGTCGTTTTGTTTCTTTAGCATTCATTGAATTGAAATGTGCCGCTTCTAGGGGTCAATGTGAAAAATTATGTGTTGATGGATTTGAAGGTCACCCCCTCCCCCTTCTAGTGTATCAGTTCTATATGTTTGGTACAGACAAGGTCAAGTTGAAGGTCGCCCCCCTCCCCCCTGCTAGTGTATATGTTTGGTAAAGACAGGTTGAAGCTGAAGGGCGCCCCCCTCCCCCATGCTAGTGTATCAGTTCTATATGTTTGGTACAGACAAGGTCAAGTTGAAGGTCGCCCCCCTCCCCCCTGCTAGTGTATATGTTTGGTAAAGACAGGTTGAAGCTGAAGGGTGCCCCCCTCCCCCATGCTAGTGTATTAGTGCTATATCATTGGTACAGACAGGGTCAAGCTAAAGGTCGCCCCCCCCCCCCCTCCCCCTAATCGTAGAAACAGTAGTTCCGCTGTGGAAGGTCATATGGTCTTAGCTAGCAGGCTGTACCATTTGTTCTTTTGGGAGGGGGTATGAGCTGGTTGATAATACATGTATGTGAAGAATGGTTCTAGAGGGTATGATCCTCAAGTAAGAAAAAAAAGGCAGTAAAATTTCACCCCCACATCTTGTTGGAAGGACCCATGAAGTTTGACAGTCTCTTTTCAGGGAATGCTGAGAAAGTTTGTCCATAGACAGAAGAGAATATTTAAGGAAATGTTATTTAATTGGGTGCCACAGAATATAAACAGCAAAAGGCCTTGGAAACTACGAGGAGTAGCTTGAACTGATTTAGCCATTTTTGTAAGATAACGAGTCAGAATTGTACCTTCAGTTGTGTAAAGGATGTATTGTACATTATTCCTAAGGTCTGCGTCTGGTAGGAAACTGTTGTAGTGATAAGTTCATGTGCAATGTGTCCCATAGAGGCATGGCCTCTGATTGGCTATGTCTAACGGAGGTGTGGCGTCTGATTGGCTGCATCTGATCTAGGCGTGGCCTCTGATTGGCTGTGCCTAACCAAGGCATGGCCTCTGATTGGCTGTGCCTAACCAAGGTATGGCCTCTGATTGGCTGTGCCTCACCAAAGCATGGCCTCCGATTGGCTGTGCCTAACCAAGGCATGGCCTCTGATTGGCTGTGCCTAACCAAGGCATGGCCTCTGATTGGCTGTGCCTAACCAAGGCATGGCCTCTGATTGGCTGTGCGTGATCAAGGCATGGCCTCTGATACAATAAGGCATAAGGCGTCCCATATATATATATATATATGCAGGAGGACTGGGAACCGGGCTACTGGCTATGTATGATAGTGTTCTGTAAAAAAAAACAGTGTTGAAATCAACCTACAAGCTGATTTGTTGGGTGCCACAGATGAGATCTGAAACATTTCTAAATGGCTCAACAGTGAAGAATCTGCAGAAAGAATACCCTCTACGATGTTTCGATTCTGTTCATGCTGATTACTTGGAGGCCTTCTGTTCCGCTGGCATATTTGATGATTCCAAAGTGATCTCTTTATATATGGGAATTAGAAACGTTGCAGGAAAGCAGCCCTTCTGTGCCATTGGCTTCAGCAGCAGAGGTCCTCTTCCAAAACCCATCCTCCTACGCAGGGACATCCAACAGCCAAACTACCTGTCTGGATGTACCCTGCTTTCTCAACCGTCACCGTTAGTTCCTGACTGCCCTGCTCATAAATATCAATGAGCTTACCCTCATATATGCGAGATCCCTTTTGAAAATAGAAAGGCCTATTCTCTGATTGGCTGACAGCTGGTTTGGGGGATGTCCACAGGAACTAAGAGCGATGGTTGGAACAGAAGGGTACATCCAGACAGGCAGTTTGGCTGTTGGATGTCCCTGCGTAGGAGGATGCCAAAACCTTATGCCAAATCCCGGTGGTGTAACTATCCTCTGTCCGGCAGCGAAGCCGGGACCAGATTTTCAGTATTCGACCATCTCATATCCTTTAATTGTACAGGCAATCCGGACACTTACAGCTGATACCACTTTCAGATTGTACCTTTGACCTCTGACCTTTAACCAGTGACCCCTAAGTTGCCCATAAGGGTTCAAAGGTTCCTAGAAGTTTGTACCCAAATTTGGGATCAAGGGTTGCTCAAAGTCTGTGACTATGTTAGGGTTCAAGGGTCGCAGGAAGTCTTGACCTATGTCAGGGGTCAAGGGTTGCTGGAAGTTTATACCTATGTCAGAGGTCGAGGGTTTCTGGGCGTTTGTACCTATGTTATAGCAGTTGCAGCCACAGAGGATTTCAGACAACTATACATGACTTTGGGAACCAATTCTCTAATTTCTCGCTAATTTTTCTCTAATTTATGGTCTATGCCTCTATGGTCTCAACACAGATCTGGAGAAGATACTTTCCCCTCTTTTTTCCAAACAATTCAAATCAGTGTTATCACCCAGAACTGCTCCTAGTGGTGCTTTTAGAACATCTCTCCCCGAGTTATACTTTTGGCTTCTACCAAATTGGTACAGTGGGTTTGTAGACCCACTGTACTCCAGTGGTCAAGCTTTACTATCTTCGCACAGCATATTGGAGTTTTCTTTTACCGAACCAGTAGTGTCTTTCAATAGCTATAGCTTACGTTTTGATGTCTGTCAGACATCTTCCTCAGAGCTCCTCACTGGAGTGCTGCTTCTTGCGGCTACATGTAGCCGCTATAGGTGGCACATTTGCAGCCAGAATACAATCCTGAATGTAAGATAGACATCAAAACATTAGGTGAGAGACCAGATTACTGGTTGTGTAAAAGAAAACTCCAATGTTCTACCAAACTGATGAGATCATTTTGGTCTGCACACAACATTGTTTTTAGACTAAAAAAACAAACAACTTTTTGTGCTCTTTTTGCTTCTGCATTACTAGGTATGCAACAAGAAAAATCAGTGTTTGAAAAAACAAGGTGATTTGACCAGACCTGCACAGGGTTGTCTGAAAACCTCTGTACTGCAATCTATATATTTATCCTCCTCAGAGATAGAGTCAACTGCATATTGTTATTCCCAATGTAAGAAAAGATACCAGAGAAGAGACCCATGAATCATTGCAAAACATTTAGATCGGACATCAAGGCACAGTCTTTCTTTATGATGTTACATACATACATACATTATTATAATACTATACCTGCATAAAAAATATGTAAATATTGGCATTTATATGGAAGATGCAGCAAATGATAGCAAATTATGGGGCCTTTTATTTGTGTCTGAGAGAAGAAAAAAAGTCGTTATGTAGGAACTGATATCTTTGTGCAAGTTCTCTTGTGTCTACCGTGTAATGATGAGAAAGTTTTTATGGCTACTATTATTGTGACATGAGTCATGGACAGCTATTATCAGACCTACATGCATATTATGTAAGTAACGTCAACTATTAGATAGTCAGGATTGCTGGAGCCACACAACTGGGCTGGATACCTCATGTTACCTCTAAATTGTTTGTTTGTTTGTTTATTACGATCTCCGTTAGATTTTACAATATATTCACAAAATCTATTCTTCCTGGAGCCCATCAAGTTTACAAAACAATCAAATAACATATTATTAAAAGTCAACATAAGTGTACAAGTATAACATGAGCATTATTCCTGGATACCTCATGTTACCTTTAGTTGGTTGTTTGTTTATTTCGATCTCCATTAGATTTTACACTATATTTGCAAAATCTATTCTTCCTGGAGTCCATCAAGATTACAAAACAATCAAATAACATAAGTCAGCATAAGTGTACAAGTATAACATAAGAATTATACCTGGATACCTTACCTGAGTGTATACCACCTGTACACCTTACGTTACTTGTATACATTACGTGTTTACCTTACCTCAAATGTAGACTTAGTACTTTGCAGAACCAGCATACCTTACTTTATACCTTACCTTTCCTGTACACAGGGCTGGAAATACTTTTTCTGCATACCTGCACTGGTGCAGGTAAGATTGAAAATTACCTGAACCAGACAAATTTTACCTACATTACTCAGAGTCAAGGAAGTATTGATCATACTAAAATCTGTTCAGAAACCATTGTCATTATTTCTTTTATACGTCCGTCATAGGTGGTAGCAGTCAATGGAGCTATTAAAAGACCACATCATGAAACATGTATATATACTCCCATTACATGGACCAATGCAGGTTAGGTGCAGGTAGACACCAGAAATACCTGCACAGCTTTAATTTTGTTATTTCGAGCCCTGTGTACACCTTACCTTACTTGTATACTTTACCTTACTTGGTACTTATCTTACCTGTATAAATTATCATACCTGTACCTGCACACCTTACCTGTGCTATACACACAGTAAAATACAACCCTTATTCTACTTTTCGGCACGCTCACTACATTTTTATGTTCTCCGTTTGTAAAACACCTTTCTTCCAGAAGCTGAAACATGACAAGTGAAAGTCGTTAACAGAACACACCCATTCTTGCCGTTTGAAAGTTGAATTATTATATCCTAATTGTGTTTCTTGCCCGATGTAATAATTGTTCCCTGTTCTGGATGTCATAGCTTTGTTTATTTTTCCCAACTTTTCCCAAGTTTTCAGGACCTGTACTTCACATTGGCACAGGTTGTAGTTGGTAACCAAACCCAAACCATGTCAACTTCAATTGAGGCTATAAAAGGGGTATAGGAAATGCTGTTGGATTGATATTGGGCTCTGTGAGGGTTTTTCAGCACAGTTGTGTGGCTCCATGCATTCCTGTAGAATTGTTATATTAAAAGGATGTTAGAAAAAAAAACATAGTCCAAATGAACATCACTTTTGTACATCTTGCATAATAAAAATGGCCACTTTAAGGATAAATGCCTCTTGAGTCTGTTGATTATTGAGTGGAAGTGTTATGATACTGCTGTGAGCTTTACTATACATGTATATGGCCTCCTTGGTCAATACTGACCATGGTAAAATCCTAATTGATATCTTCCTTCGGTCAATATTGACCATGGTAAAATCCTAATTGATATCAGCCCTACAGCGTCGACTGTGGCCAAACAGTCCTATACGAGAATGACAGTCTCTGCCACATAGGGCACATCTGTAAGCTGACTCAGGTCTGTTGCAGAGCTCTTTTTGCAAGATCCGCTTTTCTTCTGCCATGCGCATAAGTCTGGTTTCTCCTGATTTTAGCTGCATGGACAGTGTTGAATATTGAGTGGAAGTGTTATGATACCGCTGTGAGCTATAACCCCCTTACTTCATGGAATAGGTTTGTATTGCAATGAATAAAGAGACTCTTTTCACACCACCCTAGCTTCATCGCTAAGCTTGGGGACTTCACTGTAAATGTTGCATAATCAACCTCTAGCCACACCAATTTTGTTTGTTGTTTCTCGGATTTCCCGACCCTATTTTTTCCGATTTGAAAAAAAAATAAAGGATTGCAGCAGTCTCAACTGCCACCTATACATGATTTCATGCTTAATAAACTACAGCATACAAGTATACTGTTGTGATTAATTCCTTTGGGGTTTAGGACATTATTTTCCTTTCCCAAAGTTAAGTTTAAGTCCTTTCCACACAGAAGGTGCATCAGGCGGTGCCCATCTCTGTTTCAGTAGCCCTGGGCCACACAGCTTTGTGCAGTCACTACAGCAGGGAGCTAGCACTATTGGTGTGTGGTTAACTAGATAAGTTAATGTCAAATGTTGAGTACTAAGCAGACAAAGCTTCATTCTTGCAACTGAAGTCTTAAGTTTGCCTCGGCTGGGGATTGAACACACACTCTACTGACTGCAACACTCTACCCACTTGGCCATTCCACTGGTATTGGTCTATATACTATCACGATAACTTATTTTTTTTTTGTAATCTTGTCTGTTTTTTTTTTTTAAGAATAAAAAGACCTCATAAGGTTTGCTTACATCTCTGGTATGACTCAATCAATACAGCATTATTCAAGTCTGTAGCCGTCTTGTACAGTGGACCAAACCAGGAGAGAAGGCCGATGTGTTCACTACTTTGCCTGTCCTTGGTGCTGAATGTGGGATCCTTCTTAAGAAGCATTTTCTGTTCCCACAAAATCGTTTTCGAGCAATTTATGATTGATTCATATTAATGAGACAACTGTTATCCAATTTTATGTAATTGAAACATTGGAAAAAACAAGAACATCAACGTGATTTCTATATGTGTACTTTATTAGCCACTCACATCCCACGAGAATCACAGTAGTACACGATCAAAATGGCCGTGAAAATCGAAGCCATGACGGCTTGAACACTTTCTGCTGTGGACTCATCTTTTGTAATTAATGACAGCCGGACCTAGTATAGGTCGGAGCAACAGCAATGATAATGAGCAAGTTACAAATGCCGGTCTTATGTCCAGTCGTGAACGAATCAAATCCTTGTACAAAGATGATATTGATTTCGTCTATTTTGGCAACACCACAGGGGTGATGTACAAAACCTTTTCAACACCATTATACTGAAAAATACTTTCCACAGACTATACATGTGGTGTCAAGAATATTTGGAAATATGGTTGTACATTCATCTTTGTTTTAGCAACGCCCCAGTGATGTGAGCATTTTGTTATGATAGTGTTGGCAACTTTGACAGGACAAAATATTTTCATACATTTCTATATGAATCACATAACATATTTGAAAGGCAAGAGAACCTAGAATGGTGCAACACTGAAGTCACAAGTTACACGTTTTGAATGCAAATTACAAGATTCTTTGACATCTATGTAAGCCACGAGTTTTCCTTTACGAAACTACAATTATTGGACCTCATCCCAGTTATATTATAATATAACACCTTCTCTTACGCTTAACGTCATTAGACAAAAATGTCTTCAGCAAGAGACCAATCCACATCCTTCCACATTTCCTGGGTGCAAGAATAACTCTCTTTTGATTCCCTAGCTAATGTTAGGAGCAATACCTACAGCTTATGATTTCCTTGTTTTTAACGCAGCAGCAGCCAGGGGTTAGACATGAGGGGCATTAATATCGTTGGTTGTACAGATAAGACAGTCGAATGAAATGCAGCCAGCATCATCAGTAATAAAGGAAGGGGTAAATTTGATTGAGAATCACTTAAACCTTTAGTGTGAACAGCTTGCTCTCTGTGTCCAAAACTCCTCGGGTAGCACTGGCGCAACATGGTGAGGGGTCAGAATTTACAACTTTTCAACTTCGTTTCCTCAGCATGAAGTAAAACATAGGAAGTTAACCTCTAGCTACCTAAGGTAGCAGTTTGGCACAGATTTGTGTTGGTTCTGGGGTTAGGGAGCAATGGGAGGGTTAAACCAGTGTGGTATCGGGAAAGTGTCTAGTTTTGGTGACCTGAGATGACCTGTGGTCATACCCAACCTTGTTCTGGTGACCTGAGATGACCTAAACGCTCTAGCAATTAAGACTTGCCTTGTTTGTGGACTCTTCATTCATTAACTCAGCTACGTTCGTTCGTGCCAAGAGTTCTGGACCTGTGAACTTGGCCTATTACTCTTGTGACCTTGAAAAATGGCACTGGTCCCTTTTGACATGGCATGTTGAGGGGATTTTTTGTTTTCTGAGGGTTTAACTGTGAGTGTAAACTGACTGGTACTTTGCACAGCACTGATGTCTAATTGACTGGTCAGAGGGATTATTTGTTGTACAGAGGCATTGTCTGTATTTTGAACTTTGCAGCTTTCATTGTTTTGTTTTAGTTGCCAGTCAAATTCATGTATCCGGGCACACTACTACTGCCTGCTACAGGCGCTCGATGTGGTCTGATGTTAGTCTGACGGCCACGTGCAGGTATCTGGTAATTCTGTGGGTCTCTCCAGACTTGAGGGGCTGTATCGTACGATGGATGTTGGCCGCCCAGCCTGGTTGATGAAGGAAGGACCACCTCAGCTGTAGCGGTGTTAAATGTTACTGAGTAGTCCCTGTCGTCATGAGGCACTCGAAGTGTCGAAGGGTATGATAGGGGTCTCCTGCTGTATCCATGCTTACCAGTCAAACCCATGTATCGGTGACCACTGTTGTCTGAGTGGGACAAGTCGCATGATCTGATGTTCGTGTTACGACCCCGTGCAGGTATCTGGTAATTCTGTGGGTCTCTCCAGACTTGAGGGGCTGTATCGTAGGATGGATGTTGGCCACCCTGCCTGGTTGATGAAGGAAGGGCCACCTCAGCTGCAGCGATGTTAAATCTTACAGAGTAGTCCCTGTCGTCTTGAGGCACTCGGAGTGTCAGAGGGTAAGATAATCTATGGTTACCACTCAAACCCATGTATCGGTGGCCACTGTTGTCTGAGTGGGACAAGTCGCATGATCTGATGTTAGTTTGACGGCCACGTGCAGGTATCTGGTAATTCTGTGGGTCTCTCCAGACTTGAGGGGCTGTATCGTAGGATGGATGTTGGCCGCCCAGCCTGGTTGATGAAGGAAGGGCCACCTCAGCTGCAGCGGTGTTAAATCTTACAGAGTAGTCCACGTTGTCTTGAGGGTAAGATAATCTGCGGTTACCAGTCAAACCCATGTATCGTTGGTCACTGTTGTCGTGAGATCTGATGTTAGTCTGACGGCCACGTGCAGGTATCTGGTAATTCTGTGGGTCTCTCCAGACTTGAGGGGCTGTATCGTAGGATGGATGTTGGCCGCCCAGCCTGGTTGATGAAGGAAGGGCCACCTCAGCTTGAGGCACCCGACGTCTCGGAGGGTATGTGTTGTAGCGGTTGTAGTACTCATCTGGAATTTCCCAGTAAGGATTTTCTGTCCCTGGTCTTGTGTTGTAGTAGTTGAAGTACTCGTCAGGAATCTGATTAGATTATAGTCATTAGCAGTCTGTCGCGTCGTCGAAGCTGTAGTGTTTTGCCGGTCGAAGTACTCGTCGGGGATTTCGCTGTATTGGGGATCATCACCTGAAGATGAAGACTGCTGTGCAGTCCTATCAGGTGCAGTGCCGTGGGCTCCTGCTAGGTGGCCTCGTGAACAGCGCTGTCTTCTGATAACATACGTCACAAACAGTGCTACCAGTACTACCACTACTATCGTTACCATTGTGATGATCGCTCGACGTGGGGATTTCTCCTTCACAGTTCCTTCTGTACTGGCATCTGTCTTGTCCAGGGTTGACTTTGTTGTTTCGATCTCAGGCCCTCTTGTGGTCAGAGGCATCCCCTCTCTCGTACCATCAGGGGTGCTGGACACGGTCCTTGTGGCTTGGGTGTTTTCTGCGCACACGGTGTCATCAGGAGTGCTGGACAATGGTGTCGTGAAGACATGTTGGTATGTCTCCTCCCAAGTGTTGACCAAGCATGTTACATTCTTCATTTCTTCATGACCAAACGCACTGACATTATTACTGTGTCTATCAGCATACAGCTTAGTGTTGTTTTCGTTAGATATGGCATTAGATAGAACTATAGCAACGATTTGGGGATTGCAGGACCTGTCTACACCCATGGGAACAATCTGCAGAGTAATGTCTCCCCGCAACGCTACCTTTACAGTGGACACATCTTCCCAGGCCCGTTTGCACAAGTTGGCGATGTTTTTAGCATGTTTGTCTGGGCATGATGTCGTGTTAAATGATACGATAACCAGTGGCAGGCTGTGTTGGCTTGCTGCTTCTAGTTCTAGTATAGAATTAAGATAAGTACATTGACTGAGTGGTTCCACGCTTGGCCGAGCTGTCTGTGTGCGGATGTCATGTTGCATCTGGACATGATAGAACTGCCTCAGTTGGTTAAGCTCAGTGATACAGAAAAGCGCTTCGTTAACCCTGACTGCAACGCGCTGGCCGCCAAACGGAGGATAACGGTAGTTCAGTTTCCAGGTCATTACCAAGCTAAAAGAATCATCGAGAGCAAGCAACCTATTCCCACCCAGTGACAGTCTTCCTAGTTTGTGTAGCCCCTCTACAGTTTCCCTTGACAAACACGTCAACATATTCCTACTCAAGTCTAGGACTGACAGCAATGGCAGTGACTTGAATGCCTGTGGGGGGATGGTTTCAATAGAATTAGATCTCAAGGAAAGGCTGCCTAACCTTATCAGATTGTGAAACCAAGATGGCTGGATAACTTGCAAAACATTATTGTCAAGTTTCAATATGAGCAGGTAAGAGAGGTTTTGGAAGCAGTTCGATTCCAAATCACTTATGCGGTTGTGTGACAATGACAGAGCCCAGAATAACGCGGGAAACTTTAAACCGTCAAACCAGGCTCCCTTGACGTGAGTTAAGTTGTTGAAGTCGAGCTGCAAGGATGCCAATTTAGGAAACTCTGCCAGAATCCCCTGTTCCAAATCTGTGATTCCACATTGAATGAGAGCGAGGTCGTATGTTTCCGATTGCTGTGGTGGTCGTAGTTTCTGAACTGACAGTATCCCAAACGAGAACCCCCGAACGGCTACATGGCCCTTGTTAGGAAGGCATGGTGAGGTTGGCTGGGAGAAGTTTAGCCCTGGCTGTTGCTGTAGCTGCGTGGGGCATAGTATACAGGCGTCATCCTGACGGTTGGGCCGGTGATTTGGTTTACTATTGGGAATACATGATGACCATGAGTTTGTGTTCTTGCACCCAGGAAAACATGCCGGCTGTAAACTTGCACAACTCACAAGGATGGTGAAAACAACTACCACCTGCTGTACTACATTAAACATGCTAGATATGAAACTATATAACAGCTAAGTTACTTCTAAACGGTCTGTGCCGCTGTCTGCTGCAGGGTTGTTATCCCCGAGTCGGGAGGGCGAACAACCAGCCGGCTGGCTCACCTGAAAGAAAAAAGTGTATTTTTTATAATATGATTATTTTCACCATGCGACTGTATTGACAAAATATAACAAAAATCACGACGATCCGTCAACCCCTTCTTGTGTTATTCTATTTTCCAAGTCGGTCCCTGCAATTCCAGACAAATCATACCCATAGCATGTCCAGAACACGGGGCATCAAAACGGGAATTTCTGCTGCAGTACTATGAAAAAATGCAATATAATGCCTGTCATCGAACTTGACCTTCGTTTTACAACCCCTTACCAAACCAGAGGTGTCAGCTGGATGGCAAAGAGAAGAATTTGTTGCCATGGGATTTTAGTCTTTTGCGGTCTATCCAGCTATCCGTCGGCCGGTCCATTCAATCCTAGGCCAATTACATGTAACTCCCACTAGGCTTTTATTCCTAACTTGAACGGAGTCCCCTATTACTATTCGGCCAGGCCGGAGTCTGGTAGAGACTAATAAAAATATACATATATTGGGAAAATTTCTAGTTTCGTGATAAGAACTTAGGCCATATGGATTTGATATAGATGGCAGCCTCTACATACATACACATACACAGTCATACTCTTATCGAGTTGTATAATTAACACAGCTCCGCTTCCAGTGTGATCTATCACTCATCATTACAGTTAGGTCCCTATCACATAGTCCAGTCTATGATTCAATAAAGTTCTTTAGCGTAAGGTATGGACGGCCTCTAGGAACCCCAAAATTGGCGCCAGCGCGCGCAAGCATGCGAATGATAAAAAGTTAACTTCAGTATGAAATCCAAGTGGTTGAACAAATTACTAAACACACATAGTATGGTATACCGAACGATAGATTCTTCAGCTTTGTTCTTTCACATCTTGTTTGAGACTGGCATTCTACGACATTAGCATCCGTTTTCCTATATATTTTTCTCTATTATCGGCACATATTTGCTCATTTTGCAACTGCTTTGTAAGATTTACAAATTTGGGGTAACGGACGAAAATTGCTGGGCGCATGGATGTCATCAAAAGAAATGAATCCACATAGCCTTTGATACACACAAGCATTATAACACTACGACCAGGCTTTTGAACGGCGAATTAAAATTCATGTTATTCAAAAATCTACTTGCATATGCATCACCCGTGAAATAAAGTCTACAATCAAATACACCAGGGCAATACGGGATCAACATGGAACTAGAAAATCTACACAAAGACAAATTGGATCGTTACTTTTACTTGAATACAAATGATTTAAACGACATGTAATTCTAAAGGACCAACCAGAATGTTTACGGAAGCAAAAATGAAAGTGTTTATCCAGGAATATGCATAAAGTATGTAGATGATTATTTTTCTTTACGTTCTGTGTTCTGTTGTCTTTTACATCGTGATTTTCGTTCCGGAAAGCTGCCCGATCGGCCCGGATTGGAAATGTGACCGTACCATAACAAGGTGATAAAACAGACAGACAGACAGACCGACTGTTGTAAATATCTTGTAAAATATATACTGTTATCTGGTATACATACACCCATTAAACTGCAGGAATTTGCGACGACAATTAATGTACACTATATAACCCAACCGAAAGACATGCAGACAGACCGACTGTTGTAAAGATCTTGTAAAATATGTATATTACACTGTAGAGTTTTGTGGCGATAGTAGTGAGTAGACAAAAAGGCCGACTGGAAACATAGGCTGTTACTATGGTTACACACCCCTTCCACTTAAGACGGCGACTTCGTTGCGACCGCTGAATGACTAAACTTTTTAGAGATCGTTTAACGAATTTAATTGAGAAAGAACGAATTTTATCACGTTTCGCTGCAAATCCCGAAGTCTGCGAAGGAGGCTAAGTGAGAAGAGTCCTTACCGGCTAAGGCGGTCGCCCCTCCCGTCCACCACGGCCTTGTGCGTCAGGGGTGCTGCGTCTCGACTGGAACAGCCCGGAAAATGGCCAGCAGTCCCTGGAAATAAACAAGGATACAAAAATTAGTTCGCACCATCAGCTTTACGTGCCATGAAATGGCGCTGTATGGAGATACATTTATTGACTTGATGAATACAAAAAGTAGTTCGCACTTTTAGCCTCACGTGTCAAGAAAAAGGGTTGTATGGAGATACATTTCTTCACATTAAGTTGAGTATTTTGGAATTACATTTTCACGATAGGTTAAACGTTAACAAATTGATGGATATTATATTAGAAAAACGGTACAGAAGAAAC
>NC_049996.1:16045386-16051761 GCF_000003815.2 Branchiostoma floridae | reverse complement strand
CTTTATTTTACACATTCACATATACATATACCCACTTGGTTAAGTGTAGGTCGCACAAAAAGCATAGTTTACGGATACATGATGTACAGTCAAACCTGTATTAGGGGCCACCTCTACAGAGGGGCCACCTGTCCATAGTGGCCACTTTTTGTCGGTCCCTTGGGTATTCTATCTACAAGTTACCACCTCTATACAGAGGCCACCTGTCTAGAGTGGCCAAATTTGTCCGGTCCCTTGAATGGCCGCTATAGACAGGTTTGACTGTATATACAATGTTAAGTTTAACAGCCCAAGTCTACCTGTGAATTCGACTTCTTCTCGCTTCTTTATCAAGCTCAAAAGGAGCCTGTATGTTTGCATCATTGCAGATGATATGCCGCTTATTCAAATAATACTAATCATACTATAATACTACAACGTAAAGAAGAAAAAAGCCTCGAAAGTTACATTATTGTGATCCACATACGAGTAGCATTACTGTAATCTCAAACCGATACAAAGCTTCATGAGCGCTTCTTTGTGATGGCGAAAATGTAAGCAAATATATGTTTCAAATCAAAGATTTGTCTAAATTCATTAGAAATATGACTTGCCTGTATCACTTAGGCGTAAGAAGTAGGTACACATATGTTCTATCAGTTTCTTAAGTTTAGTTTTCTCGTTGCTGCATAAACTACATTCTACAACAAAAAAACGGTTCATTTTCTATTCTATCTGTGTTACAGTATCGACATATCCGTTGTTAAAAGTGATACTTTGAACGCATCTACTCTCCAAGCAGAGGTTCGGCTCGGGCTGTTTTGACGTTGGTTCATATATCTGACAGCGTTCGGCCGGTGGACATGAAGTAAAATAATAAACGGTACAAAATAGAAAGCCTGATAAAAAACGCCTTAAAACACTACAAAAACAGCCGGAGCGGAACCTATGAGTATGAAGTAGTTCTCATCGTGTCCGGTGGAGAGACTTACCGGTGGATCAGGCGGCGGAGGTTGTTTGTTCTCATGGCTGCATCTTTACGTTCCTCGGATCATAAAAAGGACAGATGTCGTCTCTGCACTTTCCTGTTTCTGGTCTGTTCTTCAGAACAAAGAGCACTCCTTTTCATCAGACCTCTCGGTCCGTAGCCATGGCAACGCTACAGACGTCAGTCCTACGGTATGCTATGTCGCAAATGGGGTGGCGGAAAGTTGAAACATTCAAATGAAATTTTTTGCTACCATCATTAGCAGTTAGACGGCTCTGTGTCCACCTTTCCATGGAAATTTGTAACGGATCTCAAAGGATTGACGGATGGAAAGAAAATGCAGACAGAGTCTGAAAAACACATTTCCGTTTAACTTACGATAGTGCAATAGTATTAAATGGAAAAGCTAATATTTTGGGAATTCATCAACTTGCTCATTGTAAGTGGAGAATAAAGGGGAAGGTGGAGAAAGATGGGGAAAGATAGATAGCCACAGAAAGAGAGAGAGAGAGAGAGAGTACATGAGGCAGAAAAAGCGCACACGTAAACATACAGCCTTAAGAGAGAGAGAGAGGGAGAGGGAGATAAAAGAGCAAACGAAAACAAACAGCATTTGAGAGAGAGATACGGAGACACGCCATCCTTCTTCATAGTTTTATTCCCTATTCATACAGCAGCCCGATACAACTCCTTACAACGCCTTGTTATTTCAAACCTTTTTCACATCCATGTTAGTTTTTGTGTTGTTATTTATTCAGCTATTTCATTCAATTCTGGCTTTCCCTATTCCAACTATTGAATGTAATCATGCTATTCAAAAATACAATTGAAAAATACCACAAACTGGAGCGCACACAATTACCGGCCACAAAGTAATATACACGGCGTAAAGATCAAACAACTTCATTTTGAGCTGGAATGTTTTTCTATTTCATATCCCCTTTTTATGTGCAGTGTTCAGACTTAATTGTCTGTGTTTCAGATTGTGAAAATGGTGAATAAACAGGCCTGAGAATAGGAAACGCACATTTACTTTGAAACTGTTAAAAACGGAAGTCTTAGTGTCCATTCGTTTGGTCAAAGCGTCCTGTACTTCTCTGTGTTGTTTGATACAGGGTTTCCATTCGTTACAGAGAATGAGAATGAAAGTAAAAGTCATCACAAGACTTTTCACGATACTGAAGCAACATTTGGTATAGATGCCTCGGAACTGTAAGAGCCGATTTCTTTCGAGACGTAAAGAAAACTGTTCAAGAAGAGGTGATGGGATGACAACATGTCACATCCCGAAGCGGCTGTTCCGTCTACATGTCACCTCCCCACGGACAGTCTAGCTTGCTGTTTATGTGTACATGTGAATAAACAATACGTCACGCTTTCATGGACTCTTGTTCCGATGCTTTGGAATCGTAAAACGTAATAATAATAACATTCTTGCCCGGGGGCTCATTGCAAGTGACGAACACTAACGGATATGACAGACAAATAATGGTTAACTGTATACTAAGCGACTAAGGTAAATTGTATACTAAGCGACTATGGTAAACTGTATACTACTAGTATTAGTATAGCTACTACTCTTGTCTAAAGGCTTACTCTAGAATGGTTATGGTTTTATGGACAATAAACAGTCACTGATAAATATATCGACTTCAAAAGTTACACAGCCAATCAAATACATGCCATAAAAAATCTTTATTTGATTCTAGATACTAGTATTCTTTCCCATTTTCGCTTGTAAGATTTGCACTTCTATTTCCTGGCCTTTCCGTCGCTACAACAACCTTGTTTCAGCATTTAAAACTAACAATAACAAACAAATGTGAAAAAACGTACGCGTCTAACCGTCCTTCCCCCAAGTTTACACCGAAGTATCCCCTACAAGACGGTGGTGGCGACCGGTGACCTGTTGTCTAAAAATGGAGTGTCCCGTTTCTGTCAGGGCGGCAATGAGATCGACCGAGAGAGGTATTTTTGAATCGCCTTTTCCCCTTTGGATCGATGGACTTTTGAGTTCGTCTCAACTGTACAATCAGATTGACTTTACAGATACATTTCTTTTGTAATGCATATCAATTTTCGAAGAAGACACCCCAAAACAAGAAAACAGACATTATTTCTGTGTTGTATTCCACCCGGACAACAAAATGGTACGTCCCTCACTATCACCACCAATCACGTTCAAGTTCGGATGTAAGAATTTTTCATACAAACTTTTGGCGCCACTACACATTGAGAGGAGCGCGAACATGTGGAGTCCCGTTAGAACTGAGGTAAGAATTTTCCATGTTTTTACGGGAAAATACCAAGTTTTATCCAACTTTTACCTTGTATAGTCTCTGTAGAACATGTTCCTATTTGTCCTGATTGATTTTCAAGATATTTCATACGCATTTTCTCTCAAAATGTCTAGATATGTGAAGTACGATAAGGTATAGGCTGGGATTGCGTAAGTCAACATATACAAAACACGTACTACATTTTTCTGTCAGTGTATCTCCTGTAAACTGCATAGTTTTCCTCAAGTTTGCCTCAGAATTTTCAGACAAAATGTTCCAAAGTGTAATGGTGTCGCTTTTAGCCTTTTTCACCAGTGAAACTTTCAGAAAAATTGTTCAACGCCCCTCCGTAGTTTGGCCCCGGGACAGCATTGAGCATGGTCCCGGTTGTAATGTCATGCAATGTCCGTAACGTTAACATGACGCAGTCGGTCTCAGTCCGAAAATTCACATAAATTGTTTATTTTTCCTCAAGTTTACCTCAGAATTTTCAGACAAAATCACCAGGCATGTAGTAGTTTGACTTTTACCTTCTTTTATCAGTGTAAAATTGAGAGAAATTGCGTAGCGACCCTTCGTAGCTTGGCCCCGGGATAGCATTGAACATGGCCCCGTGTGTAATGTTAGGCAATGCCCGTATCTGACGCAGTCGGTCTCAGTCCGAAAATTCATAGGAAGTTCTCAAGTTTACCTCAGAATGTTTAGAAAAAATGTTCAGGCATGTACTAGTGTAATTGTTTACCTATTTTATCCGTGAAAAGTTGAGAAAAACTGCATAGCGGCCCTTTCGTAGTTGGGCCCGGGGACAGCGGGGCATAGCCCCGTGCGTAAGTGCGTAGTGCCCGGTACGGATTCCGTGTCTAGCTGAAATTCACAGCAGCATATCAAAAGCATTTCTTTATGATTGTTGTAACATTCCTGTGGATATCACGTCATTTTTCTCGTAATTTTTGTCGTTTTTGCTCTTCGGGATTGTCAATTTGTACCACGGGACGACAGTGGCTCGAGCTCACCGTCCGACGGAGCTGTCAATCATCCTATGTATAGGGACTGCTGGAGATAGTTGTTAGTCAAAAAGTCAAGTTTTCGCACAAGTTTACCTCAAAATTGTTACCAAAATATCCCTGTAAATAATAGTACAGCTTTTGACTATGTCTTTCTTTTAATTTTGGGGGGAAATCCGGTTTACCGGGTTCAACTTCTGTCGCGGCCGGCCATAACAGGTGGCACGGGCCCGCCCGGGTTTGACATCGATACATGACCCACGAAGTAGATGTTACGTCAGAATTTGCACTAGAACAATGTTCCTTCGCACATTTTCCTCGGAATTGTCGCGAAAGATATTCTGTAAACTAGTAGTGCGATGTACCTGCATCGTTCTTGAAATTTACGGATAATTAGTTCATCGGGTTCACCTTGTGCTTTGGCCGGCCATGACAAGTGGCCATGTTCCGGCCGGGTTTTTAAAACCGCCCGAGTACAGGAATGGGGTGTAGTAGTAGATGTTACGTCAGAATTTGCACAGAAAACAGTGTTATTCCTTATATGTTCATCAAAACTGTCAAGAAAATATCCGGACACCTTGTAGTTTAACATAAAAATTGGCACTAAGTATTCTGACACCTGTTGCTCACTTCTCACTTCCAGCTCAGCAGCGCCGCCTGGCTCAGCAGAAACAAACTGCAGAACATGACTGACAGAAGACCAGCAGGCATTTATAAATGTAAACCAGGTAAGCTTGTGTCTTCACCCACTTTTAAAAGCTCTTTTGAAAACAAATGATGTGCTTTCTTAAAGTACTTTCTTCTGTCTTCATATGATCTCTAGAACAAGTGCTGAGAATTCTCATTTACAAAACCATTCACTGATTAAAAATGTGTTTATTTAATTAGGGCAATACACCTGTACCTGTGTTTGATTTGACTATGTCAAAGTATTTGCAGGTGTGTACAATTAGGCAGCCTAGTTGCTTTCAGATGGTTACACCTGATTCACCAGTTTTGTAACTGCAGGCTTTCTGAAACCAAGGACTTTATAGCTCTCTCTCTCTCTTCCCCTTTCTCCTTTCTTCAGAACATCTTCCCATCAGTTTTACTGTTTCCAGGCTGCTTGAAGCAAGGAAGGAAGGAAGGAAGGAAGGAAGTATCTTGACCACAGGAAGAAGACAAATAGGACTTGTATGTAGATATCCTTTATTTTTGCTGATGATATAGAATGAGTAAGGGTGGGGGGCATATGGGGAACTTGAGTCAAACCCTACTTTGGTTTGGCTCTCTAAATGAGTTAAATGTAGGGAACATTTTGGAAAGAGTATGCCTTGTGACAAAGATCTTTCAGAAGATCTTTGCATAAAATAAATGGGGCTCAGGGATAGAATTGTTAAGATGTTCATGGTATAGTTTACAAGGAGAATACCAGGAAGAGGAGTTCATAAGAAGCAATATCATGTTACTGTACATTTGAGCCTTGTACAATCATTACGACAAAACTGTATGGAATATATCTGGAAAGAAGTGAAGAAGCAAAACTATGTACCAGTGTTCTGAATGTTACCCAACCATCTTGTAAGGAGAAGATTGAAAAATGCTTCATCTTAAGTTCGTTCGTAATTGAAATTAGATACAACTGTATGTTAGGACTTTTTTGTACTCATCTTTCAAGGAAGAAGACGGATTTTAAAATCAGTATCTCATAATCATTCGTCCATCTTGCAAGTAACTATTTTATCCAAGTTGTCATTTTGAAGATATTTTTCATGTCTTGTAAGAGAAAAGACAAACTGGTATCTATCCCGGAATGAAGATATTGAAGTAGGATTCGGAGCACGCGTGAAGGAAGTAAATACTTTATCCAAGTTGTCATTTTGAAGATATCTTTCATGTCTTGTAAGAGAGAAGACAAACTAGTATCTATCCCGGAATGAAGATATTGAAGTAAGATTCGGAGCACGCGTGGAAGAGATGCTATTCCACACTTGGACTGCCGAGCCATTCCTGAAGATGTGACAACTGACCACCTAGGGAGCAACCATCATCTCCTGAAATGAATTAATGAAAACATGAATAAAGATGTTGAATAAAGACCTGAATAAAGATTATGATGTTGAAATAAAGATGTTCAATAAAGATT
>NC_049996.1:15999375-16045286 GCF_000003815.2 Branchiostoma floridae | reverse complement strand
TGATAGAGATAGACATTGAATATTGTCAAAGAAACTAATGGAATGAACATTGAATTGAACTTTCAAATGCTTGAGTTTTGCAAAGTTGAAAGGCTATATTTGCCTGCTTTTAGCCCTGGCTTGCACTCTCTCACATGCACTTTGACTTTAGCTGTAGGAAAGGTGAGTTAAAAACCAAATTAGAGCTCGCGCAGGGACTAGTTAGTAGTCAAAGTGTGTGTTGATTCAGAGAGCAATCCTGGCATGCAAGTGTCCAACATTTTTTTTCTGGGGGGTGGATTAAAAGAAAAAAAATTCTGTTTTGAAAATTCCTACAAAGAAGACAAAGTTGTGAATGGGATTCCACAAATCCCTTAAAACAGTTTGCATAATGATGAGAGCTGTTAAGCTCATTAAGTTAGTCATTAAGATAGTTAAGATAATTAAAAGGAAGTTTGCATTTAGTTTGCAACATTTGCATAAAACAAGGCACGCCCAAAATTTAGCCCATACCAGGCCAAAGGAATTTCTGGCGGACAGAGAATTTCTTTAGCCTGGTCTAGTCTAGATCGGCAAGACGACTCCTGTGTTTTTATGTTGTTCGAGACAACAGCAGACGGACTACCCAAGATGCCAGAGGTAAGCCATGTGGGACCGCATGCTTTTACAACATGTGCTTTCTCTCCTCATACCTACAGCTTCAAACATGTTTGAAAGAGGGGGGTCCTCCTCATAATACAATAGTATCATCTGGGGTTTGTTAATAGGGCCAAGCCATAGTTTTGTGTTTTTCTATCCCATGATGGGAAGGGAACTTGGGTCCTTGCAAAGCCAGTGGGAATTCTTTTTGTTTTGATACCATTTGCACACACACTGTAAACTGCATTGACAACAGAATAAAAAGAATTAAATAAAAAGTGTCTGAAGACTGTGTGGTGAGTAATTCATGGTTAGTTATAGGGTACATTAAGAACTTTTTCAGTTTCTTGAAACCTTTTTTGTACCATATTTCAAGATGGTCTGTAAGATTCAGATGAAGTCAATGATTAAAATAAAGAGAGTGTCTGAATATTGTGTGGTGTCAGTTACTTGTGATTAGTTTTAAGATAGACTAAGAACCTCTTCGCAATTTCTTGAGACTTTTTTGCCATGTTTGAGGGTGGTCTGTAAGATTCACATTATGTCAATGATTGAAATAAAAAGACAGTCTGAATTTTGTGTGGTGTGACTTACTCGCGATTAGTTTTAAGGTTAAGATTAAGAACCTCTTCGCGATTTCTTGAGATGTTTTTGCCATATTTCAGGATGGTCTGTAAGCTGCAACAATTGAATAAAGAGACAGTGTCTGAATATTGTGTTCTGAATATTGTGTTGTGTGAGTTACTTGTGATTAGTCGTAAGATTGCTTCAGGACCTCAATGCAGTTTCTTGAGACCTTTTTTGTACCATATTTGAGGATAGTCTAAGATTCAGATGAAGTCAATGATGAATAAAGAGAATATTTGTGTAAACTAATAAAGAGAATATTGTGTGGTGTGAGTTACTCGTGATTTTTAAGTTTTAAGATAGACTAAGAACCTCATTGCAATTTCTTGAGACTTTCTTTTGCTATATTTGAGAATGGCCTGTATTCTCTCTGTAAACTGCAGCAATGGAAATAAAGAGACAGTGTCTGAACCTTGTGTGGTGTCAGTTACTTGTGATCAAAACGTCTTCACAATTTCTTAAGACCTTTCGATCCTTTGACTTTCGTGAGCTTCTTTCACCAATTTTGAGGGAAGACATCTTCTGTGGAGCGATAATGAAAGGAAAGGCTTTCAGGTAAACATGTAAGTATGAAACTTTGAAGTTCATAACTTTTTTTCTTGTCTGAAACTTTTCTAATTTTTTTGTAGATTCTTTTATTTACAGGTGATTCCATGGAAGATGTATCCTGGCCACTAGCAAGCAACTGGACCACGACAATGGAAATCAGACATCAGTAAGGGAGTCTCTTTTGTTACAACTCATTAAGACCAGTTTTAGATCAACTGTAATCTTAACATCTGTAACCTGAAAGCTTCTTAGTACAATTGTAGCTGTATTGGTTTCCATTAAAAGAGATGCGTAAAACTGAGATGGTACTGCAAATGTTTCGTGGGCCAAGATCTGAAGATTATAGTGAGTTATAAACAGCTGAGAATTTGTAATGGGCTTATTTAACAAAGCTACTTAAAGATATCACTTTGATGAATACTTATAAAAGTAATTTCCGACATAAAATATATAATACAATTATTATATAGAATACATTGAATTTCACACTTAGTTGTTTTCTGATTTTCTGCAGGTCCATTCACAGGACTGATGGCACTACCTTGAGGTTTCTTGGAGAACGATGCATCAATGTCAGAAGACAGCACCTTATCCTTTCTTTCTTGCTCTCTTTTTTTTCCTTTCCTCTTTTTCTTTCTTCCGTCTTGATCACATTGTTTCCTCAACAGTGACATTCATCTGTTGCATGCTGGGATTTGAACCCATGACCTCATGAACATGCAGGATTTGCACCTACAGACAAAACATGTCCTTTCTTTCTCCTTTATTCTTGAGAACAATGCTTCCTCAACAGTGATATTCCTCTATACCATGCTGGGATTTTTAGGGACAAGAAACAGCACTGTACAGTGCAGTGGATGGCAATCAGCACCATGGACAGGTCTGCACTATTAACAAGTAGTAGTACATTTTTCCTTTCTAGTCTCTGGTAGAATAACTTTTTCCTTATTGGTGCAATGGCATCCTCACCAGAAAGTAATACTTTTTGCAGCCTTTCTAAATGCCTAACTCCACAGAGGCTGATCTTGGTGGACATCTATTTTTGATAGTTTCTAGTTTTCCACGCTTTTGTCTGTTGATGTTACTGTACTCTTTTTTTAGAGAAACAGCAGATTCACTGGAAACCACAAAGCTAACAATCATCTCTTTTTTCCTAGTGTATTGCAGTTCTTAAGAGCACATATTTTTGCAGCTCTTCCCAGAGACTGCTCTTGATTTATTGCAGGTGTGTTGCAGTTCTTAAGGACACATGTTTTTGCAGCTCTTTCTAGAGATTGATACTACTGTACTTTCTTTTAGAGTGGCAGCAGATTCACTAGAAACCACAAATCTAATACTCATCACTTTTTCTAGGCGAATTGCAGTTCTTAAGGGCACATTTTTTGCAGGTCCTTCCAGAGATTGATCTATGCTTTACTTCAGGTGTGTTGCTTTATTTCAGAGGGTATATCTTAGGATAGAGATAACACAATGATGTTGCACTTCTAAGTGAGAGAGCACCTATTTCTGCAGTTCATTTCATACTGTTAAAGTTTCTAGAACCACCTCTTTTCCAGGTGTTATGCAATTCTTTTGTTTGTGTGCAGCTCATGCAGATTTTTTTCAGCGTACAGGAACTTGAAGGAGATGTGGTCTGTTAAATTCTGCTCTTTCTCTTGCAGTGAAATTCTGCAGCTACCTCTAATTGAATCTTTTATTTGGTATCCTACTATTTCTAGGTTGGAGGCAGGGTTTTTATTTCTTCCAGTGGTGCTCCAAGTGAGCATTAGCTGGCTAACTTTGCTGCTCTTTTCCAGGCGTTTCTCTTTAGTTGATTTTTGTGGCCGCTCTCAAAATTGAGTTGCAGGCTATCTTTATGTTGTCTCTCTGTGACTTGTCTTTTCTTGCCTTAGTTCTATAGCCATGTCCAAATTGGAGTAGTCGGCTATTGTTGTGTTATTTCTGTGCCTCAGTTAAGTTGGTATAGGTGAAGTGATGCTAACTGGCTGAGGAATGTCTCCAGTGTATGCTGCTGAAGGAGGGATGACTCTGCTTCCTGACTGCCCAGCTGACAAAGCACAGCTGTACTGACTCCCAGGTACTTGCATGGCTGTGCCACTTTCCTCACTTAACACATTTTAACTAAACCTTTTAAAATCTAATGTTGACTTGCGGAGTAATGTCTAACAGTGTCATAATAAAGTTTAAGATTGTCAACTCCTTACACCTTTGTTTTCTCTCACTTTCTACAGGTCCTACGTGTGCCTTCCACTGATGTCTCGTATACCTGAAGGAAGCAAGCCTCAAGAAAAGAAGACTTCTGACCAGCTGAGATTTATATTTTCCTACGCCAACATTTAAGAGTAAGGGTGGGGGGCATTTGGGATGTAGGTTATTCTGTAGCCTTTAGCCAAACTCTACTTTGTTTGGCTCAATAAATGAGTTAAAAGTAGGGAACATTTTGGAAATAAAGTGCCTTGTGAAATGAGTTCTTAAGTAACATTAAGAATAAAAGTACTGGGGTTCTGGCCATGGGATAGACCTAGAATATTGCTAGGACTTACCGGTAGTAGACTTTTGATTAGTAGTTAACTGCACGCACAGCCGCCATTCCTGAGCTACAGGAGGATGTCATCATCAGCATCGATGGACTACCAGAGAAAGAAAGAGAGAGATTCAATAGTTCGTAGATGACTATACTGTTTCTTTCTAAGTCTATTTTGTACCTGACTTCGAATTTCTCAGTCCATCTTGTAAGTGGAAAGATGTGGCTTGAAAGATGTAACAGTGCTTCAAATGTTTGCAACCGTCTTGTAAGAGGAAAGGCGGAGAACTGACAAAGAAATTGTGAACAAGAATAGTAAGCAAGAACTTAGACCCTTGTTATCATTTTTTCCTTCCATCTTGTAATGGAGAAGATGGCACTTGAATTTCATATTTTTCCGTCTTGTAAGTGATAAGATGGATGAGTAACTATCGTTGCTATTTAAGAAGCGGACTGCTGAGCCATGAGCACTCCAGAAGACATTACCCAACAAGAGACTCCATGCATCTCAGACCCTACCATCATATCACACATTGAATAAAGAATCACACATTGAATAAAGACTTCTTTTTAAATATTTCACAATAAGACTTTCAATTAAGACTCTCAATAAAGATTCTGAAAGAAGATAGCGAATAAGGACACAGAGGTCCTGCAAGTCAACTGACAATGCTAGATCTTGGATTGAAAAGAAAACTTCAAATGCTTGAGATATTTTTAATTGAAAGGCAGTACTTCCATCTGCTTTTAGCTGGCTCTCTGTACTTCACATGCACTTTGACTTAGATCAGGAAAGGTGAGTTAAAAACTAAATTAGACCAGGGACTTTGAGTTAGTAGTTGAAGTGTGTTTGATTATTCAGAGAGCGAGCCTTAGTTCCCAAATTTTTTTGGGTGGACTGAGGGACATAAGACATATTGAAACTTCATTTTGAAAATGTTTCTTAGATAAAAGACAAAGTTGTGGATTGAAGTCTTATCCACAAAGAACTTTGATGTTTTGCATAATAATGATGAATGCTAAGCTAATTAAGTTTTAAGTGCTAAGCTAAGACTTAAGTGTTAAGCTAAGACTTAATCTAAAATTAGCTAATTAAGATGAATAAGTTTACTTTCTGTTGAATTTCAGCATTTGCATAACTACAAGGCACACCCCAAATTTTAGCCCATTCCAGGCCAAAGAACATTTCTGGTCGACAGAGAATTTCTTTAGCCTGATCTAGTTGACGATTTGCAAGAGGACTCCTGTGATTTTATGTTCTTGGAGACAACGGTGGGCGGACTACCTGAGATGCCAGAGGTAAGCCATGTGGGACTGCATGCTGTATTAACATGTGCTTTCTCCTTTGCCTACAGGACTGGGGGGCCTCAAACCAATCCTAGCATTCATGTGGGGTTAGGTCCAACCCATAACCAACCTCTACCTTTATCTCTTTGGGCAATGCCCTTTTTTGTTTTTCTGTCCCATACTGGGAAGGGATGTCTTGAGACTAGAGCCAGGTTGGGTGATGGTAGGTTGTAATTTGAAACCCATTGAAGTCTCTCCATCTGTCTCCAGTTTCAAGACAAAGTTAAAAATCGGGTCCCCAAGAAATGGGCATTCTATTGCATGTTGTTCTTTAGTTTAGTGTAGCAACAGGTTGAGACCACAGTGACTGTGGATAAATCAGCGCTGGAAGACGATTAGACGTTTGTATCCTGGCGCCTGAGGGACCATGAAGCAAGTCTGACGAGCTGGGCACAGGACAAGAGTTGCAGAGAGAAGGTTGGTGAAAACAGTCTTGCCTGAATCACAGTGCACTTTTCTTGACTGTTGTCTACAGGCTCAGCTAAGTTTGTGGCGCTAGAAGACAATAGGATGTTTGTATCCTGGCACCTGAGGGACCATGAAGCATGTTGGAAAAGCTGGACAAGGAAGACAAGAGTTGCAGAGAGAAGGTTGGTGAAAACAGTGTTGCCTGAATCACCGTGCACTTTTCTTGACTGTTATATGCACGTTCAGTGGAGCTTGGGGCACTGGAAGACGATTAGACATTTGTATCCTGGCGCCTGAGGCACCATGAAGCAAGTCCAAGGATCTAGGCACAGGACAAGAGTTGCAGAGAGAAGGTTAGTGAAAACAGTTTTGCCTGAATCACGGTGCACTGTTCTTGACTGTTGTCTGCAGGCTAAGCTGAGTTTATGGCACTGGAAGACGATTAGATGTTTGTACCCTGGCACCTGAGGGACCATGAAGCAAGTCCAAGGAGCTGGGCACAGGACAAGAGTTGCAGAGAGAAGGTTGTTGAAAACAGTCTAGCCTGAATCACAGTGCACTTCTTTCTTGACTGTTCTTTACAGGCTCGGCTGAGTTTGCAGGGCCAGCATGAAGGATGTGAGCTGAACCTGAGTGGAGCCTTGGGACTTGCAGAGACGACCCAACCAAGCAAGCAGTGGGGCCACAAGACATGGAGTTCAGGCTGTAACTCTTCTTTCTTTTTGTTTCCATCTTTAAGTTGTTTCAGTAAGTTTTCTACAGGGAATGACTGAATAAGGACCACTGCACTCACCATAGCAGACACCACCTAGCCAAGCAGGCAAGCAGTGAGAAACATGAGAGGAAGACTTTGGTCAGGTAATATTTTTTGTTAAGTCTCACCATACAGTAGTCTGTGGAACCATATCTACTGTAGCATGTATTTCATGGCTTTCTCATCTTACCTACATCAAGGAGCTTGCCTACATGTAGGAATTGTTTATTTCTGCCATGTTTGGCAAGGCACGGCAAAGATATCTAAACTGTCTTTGGCATAACAACAACACTAAAACATTCTCTTTGGTTAACAGGTATGCTCCCTGGTGGTGGGTCAAAGGAACTGCAGAGCCCTGTGAAGACTGAAACTTCCCCCAAGACTGGCAGAGACTGAGCTGGGAGGATGGAAGCAACCCAAGCTTCAGATTACACCTTTACTGGTTAAAAAAAGTCTACGTTTAGGTCTGCACTCTACAGTGGATGGCAGTCAGCACCATGGACAGCTTCTCTCCACAGCATTAAAGATGCTTTCTTTCCTCCCCACAGTCACAACGATTAGTAATTCCTTCTCCTTTTTGATCTTTTTGTCCTTTTTCAGCCAAAGTTATACATCCCTTTCTCTATTGCAGCCATAAGTTTTCCTTATTATAACTACCATTTTCCCATTACAGGCTCACTAATAAGTCCTTTCCCCCTATGACACCCTTACCTGATTGCAGCCTAGCTGATATCACCTTTTCCAATCAAACAGTAATTAGCAGATGTTTTTTTTTTCACAGCTTTAATGATAATTACTTTTCTACCATTACAGCCTCAATGATAAATGCTACTTTCCTTTACTACATCCACACTTATTCAAGTGTTTTTCCCTATTACAATCTTGCTGATGCATACTTTCCCCTCACATCACAGTCTCACTGATAAAAATCCTATTATAGCCTAACTGATATCACTTTCCCTTTCACAGCCTCATATGAATGCATGAAATTTTGAAGTTACATCTCCTGGAAGATGATCCTAAATGATTTTATTATGCCTCAGCAAGGATGCAAGAGTTACCAGGAATTCAGCACTAAGGACAGCACTAAAGAAAAACTCCCCCTTCTGTTTTCAAAGTTAAAAGTGCCAGAGACTAACAAATTTTGCTGTTTTTAGGGATGTCATCCAACTTAATGGAAACTGACAGAGGCAAACAGAAGTGTCCTTGTCTCAGACAGGTTTAGAAACATGTTTCTGTTTCAGTTCTGCAGACTTCTGTAAATTGTCTTGACTGTTTTCAAGTTGAGAAGTGCTACAGACTAATATGCTCATTTACAGTTTCTAAGGATATAATGTAGCTGCCTTCACTGGAACTTAGGAAGAGGACAAAAAGTAGTCTTTCTTTGCTGTATAAACTTGTTTCTGTTTCATTTCCGAAGAATACATAGAAATATTGACCTCTGCATTCTATTGTTTCCTAGGTTTGACAATGCAGCCCTATGTGATAGTGTTTCTTCCAACAGTGCTTCAAGACTGTTGACTTAAATGTTTTCTTTCCAGATTTCTCTCCTTGTTTGAGTTCTAAAGGCCACTTTATTTTTGTGACCTTTGCCCCAGCGTTGTATCATGACCACACACGGATGAAGGGCTATATTTGTTTAATATGTGCCTGAGTAAAGTTACTGCAGGAAAAGTCTAAGTAAGACTGAAGGAAGACAGACAGCAGTGGTTCCTGACTGGGAGAAGCATAGCAGAAGCTTGGCCCCCGAGTCTACTAGGTAAAGATTCTACTTTTTACCGATACTGTCTCTCCCTCCTTGTATCTCTTCTTTTCCTCCCTGTATCTCTTCCTTTCATCCTTCTCTCATTTCTTTGTCCCTAATTTCATCTCTTTCTTCTTGTCCCATAAAAAATGTAACTCAGGCTGAAAATATGACATTTTTTATTCAACTGGTACTCAAAATACACTAAGTCTTAATATTGTAATTCTATTCAGTTTCAATCTTTTTAACAGGAGAGCTAAAAGAGGCTTGTTTTTCCTGTGCTTTCAGATGAGGCTATGGTGACCCCTGACCCTGATGCCATTGATGTCACTGTTTCCTGGCTACCTGAAGAGAAGCAAGCCCCAGAAAGAAAGCAAGAACAGGATTAGTAATATCCTTTCCTTTTTCTGTATTAGGGTGGGGGGTGTTTGGGGAACTTGAGTCAAACTCTACCTTGGTTTGACTCAATAAATGAGTTAAAAGTAGGGAACATTTTGGAAGTAAAGTGCCTTGTTAATGAGATCTTAAATAACATCAAAATTAATGTGCTGGGGTTCTGGGATAGACCTAGAATATTGCTAAGAGTAAGACTTAGTTAAGACTTTAGTAGTTAGCTGCACGCACAGCCGCCATTCCTGAGCTAAAGGAGGATGTCATCATCAGCATCGATGGACTAGAAGAGTGAGAGAGAGACCACACTGTTTATTTATGAATCTACTTTGTACCTAATTCCAAATTCCTAAGTCCATCTTGTAAGTGGAAAGATGAGGCTTTGAAAGTTGTAACAGTGCTTCAAATGTTTGCAACCGTCTTGTAAGAGGAAGGCGGAGCACTGACTGAGAAATAATAATTTGTTTCCACCGATCTTGTAGAATCTCCTTGAGCCCATCTCATAATGATATTAAAAATGTTTTTCCACCCATCTTGTAATGGAGAAGATGGCACGTAAATATCATATACGAGTTCTTTTGAGTAACTATCATTCAAGAAATGGATTGCCGAGACAGAAAATGTCCCCATCAAGAGACTCCAACACGACGGATGCTACCATCATCACACATTGAATAAAGAATTACACACTGAATAAAGATTGTCATTAACTTTCAATGCTTTTCCTTATTCCTCAGTACTGATACTTCCTCAATAGAGATTTGCCTTCATTCCTTCTATTAAGTTGATGGCTGAACACATGAAGTCGGAAAAATCCACTCCTCAATTGCTTGAGTTTGTTAAGTTGAAAGGCAGTACTTCCACCTGCATTTAGCTGGCTCTCTGAACTTCACATGCACTTTGACTTAGACTAGGAAAGGTGAGTTAAAAACTAAATTAGAGCAGGGACTTAGTTAGTAGTCCAAGTGTGTTTGATGATTCAGAGAGCAAGCTTTAGTTTCCAAATCATTTTTTGGGGTGGGTGGGTTGACGGAAAATAATTGAAACTTCATTTTCAAAAATGTTTATTATATGAAAGACAAAGTTCTGGATTGAAGTCTTATCCACAAAGAACTTTGATATTTTGCATAATAATGGTAGATGCTATGCTAATTAAGTGCAAGTATGGCTTGATTTAAAGATCATGAGACTTAAGCTCATTACGATAAATAGGTTTACTTTCTATTATGTTTCAGCATTTGCATAACTACAAGGCACACCCCAAATTTTAGCCCATTCCAGGCCAAAGAACATTTCTGGTGGACAGAGAAGTTCTTTAGCCTGATCTAGTTGACAATTTGCAAGAGGACTGCTGTGTTTTTATGTTCTTGGAGACAACGGCAGGCGGACTACCTGAGATGCCAGAGGTAAGCCATGTGGGACTGCATGCTGTACTTACATGTGCTTTCTCCTTTGCCTACAGGACTGGGGGGCCTCAAACCAATCCTAGCATTCATGTGGGGTTAGGTCCAACCCATAACCAACCTCTACCTTTATCTCTTTGGGCAATGCCCTTTTTTGTTTTTCTGTCCCATACCGGGAAGGGATTTCTTGAGACTAAAGCCAGGTCGGGTGATGGTAGGTTGTAATTTGAAACCCTTTGAAGTCTCTCCATCTGTCTCCAGTTTCAAGACAAAGGGGAAAATCGGGTCCCCAAGAAATGGGCGTTCTATTGCATGTTGTTCTTTAGTTTAGTGTAGCAACAGATTGAGACCACAGTGACTGTGGATAGTTCAGCGCTGGAAGACGATTAGACGTTTGTATCCTGGCGCCTGAGGGACCATGAAGCAAGTCTGACTGCACAAAGGACAAGAGTTGGAGAGAGAAGGTTGGTGAAAACAGTCTAGCCTGAATCACGGTGCACTCTTCTTGACTGTTGTCTACAGGCTCAGCTGAGTTTGTGACACTGGAAGACAATCAGACGTTTGTATCCTGGCACCTGAGGGACCATGAACCAAGTCCGACAAGCTGGGCACAGGACAGAGGTTGCAGAGAGAAGGTTAGTGAAAACAGTCTTGACTGAATAACCAATTTTTCTTGACGTTGTCTGTTGGCTAAGCTGACTTGATGAGGTAATATTTGTTGTCAAGTCTCACTAGTCTGTGGAACCATATTTACTGTAGAATTTATTTCATGGCTTTCTCAGCTTATCTACATGAAGGAATTTTTGTTTATTTGTGCATAGTTTGGCAAGGTAAAGATGCTGAAACTGTCTTTGGCATGACAACAAAAGTAAATTAGTCTCTTTTGTTAACAGGTGCGCCCCCTGGTGGTGGATCAAAGGAACTACAGGACACTGTGAAGACTTAGGCTGAAACTTCCCCCAAGACTGGCAGAGACTGAGCTGGAAGGATGGAAGCAAGTCAAGCTTCAGATTACACATTTACTGGTTTGAAAAGTCTATGTCTAGGTCTGCACTCTACAGTGGATGGCAATCAGCACCATGGACAGCATCTCCCCACAGCATTAAAGATGCTTTCTTTCCTCCCCACAGTCACAGTAATAAGTAATTCCTCTCCTTCTCTTTTTTCCTTTTTCAGCCTTAGTTATACATTCCTTTCTCTATTGCAGCCTTAATGTTTTCCTTATCATAACTAGCTTTTTTCCCATGAAAGACTTACTAATTAACCCTTTTCCCCTATGACAACCTTACCTGATTGCAGCCTAGTTAATATCACCGTTTCCAATTAAACAGTAACAGTAATTAGCAGATTTTTTCACAGCTCTAATGATAATTACCTTCCTACCATAACAGCCTCAATGATAAATGCTACTTTCCTTTACTACATCCACACTGATTCAAGTGTTTTTCCCCATTACTATCTTGCTGATGCATACTTTCCCCTCACATCACATCACAGTCTCACTGATAAAAATCCTATTATAGCCTAATTTGGGTATCACTTCCCCTTTCACAGCCTCATATGAATACATGGAATTTTTAAGTTACATCTCCTGGAAGATGATCCTAAATGATTTTGTTATGCCTCAGTAAGGTTGCAAGAGTTACCAAGAATTCAGCACTAAGGACAGAAAGAAACTCCCCCTTCTGTTTTTCAGAGTTAAAAGTGCTAGAGACTAACAGATTTTGCTGTTTCTAGGGATGTCATCCAACTTAATGGGAACTGACAGAGGCAAACAGAAGTGTCCTTGTCTCAGTCAGGTTTAGAATCTGTTTCTGTTACAGTCCTGCAGACTTCTGAAAATCGTCTTGCCTGTTTTCAAGTTGAGAAGTGCTACACACTAATAGGCTCATTTACTGTTTCTAAGGATATAATGCATCTGCCTTCACTGGAAACTAAGAAGAGGACAAAACTAGTCTTTGTCTGCTTTATAAACTTGTTTCTGTTTCATTACCGCAGACTACATGGAAATATTGACCTCTGCATTCTATTCTTTCCTAGGTTTGACAATGCAGGCCTGTGTGCTAGTGTCTCTTCAGTGCTCCAAGACAGTTAACTTAAATGTTTTCTTTCCAGATTTCTCTCCTTGTTTGAGTTCTAAAGGCCACTTTATTTTTGTGACCTTTGCCCCAGCGTTGTATCATGACCACACATGGATGAAGAGCTATCTTTGTTTATGTGCCTGAGTAAAGTTACTGCAGGAAAAGTCTAAGTAAGACTGAAGGAAGACAGACAGCAGTGGTTCCTGACTGGGAGAAGCACAGCAGAAACTTGGCCCCCAAGTCTACTAGGTAAAGATTCTACTTCAAAGTTTACCCATACTGTCTCTCCATCCCTGTATCCCTTCTTTCCCTCTCTGTATATCTCTCCCTTTCATCCTTCGCTCACTCCTTTGTCCCTCCTTTCATCCCTTCCTTCTTGTCCCATAAGAAATGTAACTCAAGCTGCAAATATAACTTTTTTAATTTTTTATTCAACTAGTGCTTAAATACACTAAGTCTTAAGTCAACCGCCCCAACTTCAAGGAGAGAGTGCTACCATCATCTGGAAAGATGGAAGGATGCCTACTACTACTAATATTGTAATTCTATTTAGTTTCAATCTTTTTAACAGAAGAGCTAATAGAGGCTTGTTTTTCCTGTGCTTTCAGATGAGGATATAGTGACCCCTGACCCTGATGACATTGATGTCACTGTTTCCTGGCTACCCTAAGAGAAGCAAGCCTCAGAAAGACAGCAAGAACAGGATTAGTACAATATCCTTTCCTTCTTATGTATAAGGGTGGGGGGTGTTTGGGGAACTTGAGCTAAACTCTACTTTGGCTTGGCTCAATAAATGAGTTAAAAGTAGGGAACATTTTGGAAGTAAAGTGCCTTGTTCATAAGATATTGAATAACATCAAAAATAAAGTGCTGGGGTTATGGGATAGACCTAGAATATTGCTAAGAGTAAGACTTAGTTAAGACTTTAGTAGTTAGCTGCATGCACAGCTGTCATTCCTGAGCTAAAGGAGGATGTCATCATCAGCATCGATGGACTAGAAGAGTGAGAAAGAAATAATATTCAGTAGTTTGTAGATTGCTATACTGTTTCTTCATGAATCTACTTTGTACCTAATTTCTAATTTCTAAGTCCATCTTGTAAGTGGAAAGATGTGGCTTGAAAGTTGTAGCAGTGCTTCAAATGTTTGCAACCGTCTTATAAGAGAAAAGGCGGAGCACTGACAAAGAAATTGTGAACAAGAATAGTAAGCAAGAAGTTAGGCCCTTGTTATCATCTTTTTCCTTCCATCTTGTAATGGAGAAGATGGCACTTGAATATTCTTCCGTCTTGTAAGTGATAAGATGGATGAGTAACTATCGTTGCTATTTAAGAAGCGGACTGCTGAGCCATGAGCACTTCAGAAGAGACCACAAGAGACTCCAAGCATCTCGAACCCTACCATCATCACACACTGAATAAAGAATCACACATTGAAATTGTCTTTTACGTCCATCTTGTAGAATCTCCTCAAACCCATCTCATAATGATATTGTTTTCCACCCATCTTGTAGTGGAGAAGATGGCACGTGAAGATCATATTCGAGTTCTTTTGATTAACTATCATTCAAGAATTGGATTGCCGAGGCAGAAAACGTCCCCACCAAGAGACTCCAACACGACGGATGCTACCATCATCACACATTGAATAAAGAATTACACACTGAATAAAGATTGTCATTAACTTTCAATGCTTTTCCTTATTCCTCAGTAATGATACTTCCTCAATAAAGATTTGCCTTCATTCCTTCTATTAAGTTGATGGCTAAACACATGAAGTTGGAAAAATCCACTCCTCAAAATGCTTGAGTTTGTTAAGTTGAAAGGCAGTACTTCCACCTGCATTTAGCTGGCTCTCTGGACTTCACATGCACTTTAACTTTAGATCAGGAAAGGTGAGTTAAAACCTAAATTAGACCAGGGACTTAGTTAGTAGTTGAAGTGTGTTTGATTATTCAGAGAGCAAGCTTCAGTTTCCAAATATTTTTTTGGGTGGACTGAGGGACATACGACATATTGAAACTTCATTTTGAAAATGTTTCTTAGATAAAAGACAAAGTTGTGGATTGAAGTCTTATCCACAAAGAACTTTAATGTTTGCATAATAATAATGATAAATGCTAAGCTAATTAAATTTTAAGTGTTAAGCTAAGACTTAATCTAAAATTAGCTAATTAAGATGAATAAGTTTACTTTCTGTTGAATTTCAGCATTTGCATAACTACAAGGCACACCCCAAATTTTAGCCCATTCCAGGCCAAAGAACATTTCTGGTCGACAGAGAAGTTTTTTAGCCTGATCTAGTTGACGATTTGCGAGAGGACTCCTGTTTTTTATGTTTTGGAGACAACGGCAGGTGGACAATCCAAGATGCCAGAGGTAAGCCATGTGGGACTGCATGCTGTATTAACATGTGCTTTCTCCTTTGCCTACAGGACTGGGGGGCCTCAAACCAATCCTAGAATTCATGTGGGGTTAGGTCCAAACCATAACCAACCTCTACCTTTATCTCTTTGGGCAATGCCCTTTTTTGTTTTTCTGTCCCATACCGGGAAGGGATGTCTTGAGACTAGAGCCAGGTAGGGCGATGGTAGGTGGTAATTTGCAACCCTTTGAAGTCTCTCCACCCGTCTCCAGTTTCAAGACAAAGGGAAAAATTTGGTCCCCAAGAAATGGGCGTTCTATTGCATGTTGTTCTTTAGTTTTGTAACAACAGATGGAGACTGAAGTGGATAGTTCAGCGCTGGAAGACGATTAGACGTTTGTATCCTGGCGCCTGAGGGACCATGAAGCAAATCTGACTGCACAAAGGACAAGAGTTGGAGAGAGAAGGTTGGTGAAAACAGTCTAGCCTGAATCACGGTGCACTTTTCTTGACTGTTGTCTACAGGCTTGTCTGAGTTTATGGCACTGGAAGACGATTAGACGTTTGTATCCTGGCGCCTGAGGGACCATGAAGCAAGTCTGACTGCACAAAGGACAAGAGTTGCAGAGAGAAGGTTGGTGAAAACAGTCTTGCCTGAATCACGGTGCACTCTTCTTGACTGTTATCTACAGGCTCAGCTGATTTTGTGACACTGGAAGATGACAGACGTTTGTATCCTGGCACCTGAAGCAAGTCCAACAAGCTGGACACAGGACAAAAGTTGCAAAGAGAAGGTTGGTGAAAACAGTGTTGCCTGAATCACCGTGCACTCTTCTTGACTGTTGTCTGCAGGCTGAGTTTCTGGCGCTGGAAGACAATCAGACGTTTGTATCCTGGAACCTGAGGGACCATGAAGCATGTTGGAAAAGCTGGACAAGGAAGACAAAAGTTGCAGAGAGAAGGTTGGTGAAAACAGTCTTGCCTGAATCACCATGCACTCTTCTTGACTGTTATATGCAGGTTCAGTGGAGCTTGGGGCACTGGAAGACGATTAGACATTTGTATCCTGGCACCTGAGGGACCATGAAACATGTCCAAGGATCTAGGCACTGGACAAGAATTGCAGAGAGAAGGTTAGTGAAAACAGTCTTGCCTGAATCACGGTGCACTCTTCTTGACTGTTGTCTACAGGCTCAGCTGAGTTTGTGGCGCTGGAAGACAATCAGACGTTTGTATCCTGGCACCTGAGGGACCATGAAGCAAGTCTGACTGCACAAAGGACAAGAGTTGGAGAGAGAAGGTTGGTAAAAACAGTATTGCCTGAATCACCGTGCACTTTTCTTGACTGTTGTCTGCAGGCTAAGCTGAGTTTGCAGGGCCAGCATGAAGGATGTCAGCTGACCCTGAGTGGAGCCTTGGGACTTGCAGAGACGACCCAACCAAGCAAGCCACGAGACAAGGAGTTCAGGCTGTAACTCTTCTTTCTTTCTTTTTTCTATCTTTAAGTTGCTTCAGTACGTTTTCTACAGGGCATTAAGTGTTTCTGAAGGACGACCGCAGAAGGACCACTGCACCCCCCATTGCCCCCAAGACTGGCAAAGACTGGGCTGGAAAGACAGAAGCAAGTCAAGCTTCAAATTACACATTTACTGACTAAAAATATCTGATGTTAGGTCTGCACTCTACAGTGGATGGCAATCAGCACCATGGACAGCGTCTATCCACAGCATTAAAGATGCTTTCTTTCCTCCCACAGTCACAATGATTAGCAATTCCTTCTCCTTTTTGATCTTTTTCCTTTTTCAGCCTTAGTTATACATCCCTTTTTCTATTGCAGCCTCAAGTTTTCCTTATCATAACTAGCTTTTTCCCATTACAGGTTCACTAATAAGTCCCTTTTCCCTATGACACCCTTACCTGATTGAAGCCTAGCTAATATCAACTTTTCCAATCAAATAGTAACAGTAATTAGCATATTTTTTTCACAGCTATAATTATTATAACTTTCCTACCATTACAGCCTGAATGATCAATGGTGTACTTCCCTTTACTACATCCACACTAATTCAAGTGTTTTTCCCCATTACTATCTCGCTGATGCATACTTTCCCCTCACATCACAGTCTCACTGATAAAAATCCGATTAAAGCCTAACTGGTATCACTTCCCCTTTCACAGCCTCATATGAATACATGGAATTTTTAAGTTACATCTCCTGGAAGATGATCCTAAATGACCTTATTATGCCTCAGTAAAGATGCAAGAGTTACCAGGAATTCAGCACTAAGGACAGCACTAAAGAAAAATTCCCCCTTCTGTTTTCAACGTTAAACGTGCTAGAGACTAACAGATTTTGCTGTTTCTAGGGATGTCATCCAACTTAATGGAAACTGACAGAGGCAAAAAGTGTCCTTGTCTCAGACAGGTTTAGAAACCTGTTTCAGTCCTAACAGACTTCTGAAAATGGTCTTGCCTGTTTTCAAGTCAAGAAGTGCTACAGACTAATATGCTCCTTTACTGTTTCTAAGAATATAATGCAGCTACCTCCACTAGAACTGAAGAAGAGGACAAAAGTAGTGTTTGTCTGCTTTATAAACTTGTTTCTGTTTCATTCCCTCAGACTGCATGGAAATATTGACCTCTGTATTCTATTGTTTCCTAGGTTTGACAATGCAGCCCTGGGTGCTAGTGTCTCTTCCAGCAGTGCTCGAAGACAGTTAACTTAAATGTTTTCTGTCCAGATTTCTCTCCTTGTTTGTAGTTTGAAAGGCTACTTTATTTTCTGTGACTTTTCCCCCAGCTTTGTATCATGACAACACATGGATGGAGGGCTATCTTTGTTTATGTGCCTGAGTAAAGTTACTGCAGGAAAAGTCTAAGTAAGACTGAAGGAAGACAGACAGCAGTGGTTCCTGACTGGGAGAAGCACAGCAGAAGCTTGGCCCCCGAGTCTACTAGGTAAAAATTCTACTTCAAAGTTTACTCATACTGTCTCTCCCTCCCTGTATCTCTTCCTTTCATCCTTCTCTCATTCCTTTGTCCCTCTTTTCATCGCTTTCTTCTTGTCCCATAAGAAATGTAACTGAAGTTGCAAATATAACATTTTTTTATTTCGCTGATGCTCAAAATTCTATTCAGTTTCACTCAACTAATAGAGGCTTGTTTTTCCTGTGCTTTCAGATGAGGCTATGGTGACCCCTGACCCTGATGCCATTGATGTCACTGTTTCCTGGCTACCTGAAGAGAAGCAAGCCTCAGAAGGACAGCAAGAACAGGATTAGTACAATATCCTTTCCTTCTTATGCATTAGGGTGGGGGGTGTTTAGGGAACTTGAGTCAAAGTGTACTTTGGTTTGGCTCAATAAATCAGTTAAAAGTAGGGAACATTTTGGAAATAAAGTGCCTTGTTACAGAGATCTTAAATAACACTATAAATAAAAGTACTGGGGTTCTGGGATAGACCTAGAATATTACTAAGACTTAGTAGACTTAAGTAGTTAGCTGCACGCACGGCTGCTGTTCCTGAGCTAAAGGAGGATGTCATCATCAGCATCGATGGACTACCAGACACACAGAGAGAGCAAGAAAGAGATGTAATAGCTTGTCTATGACAATATGTCAATAGTGAATGTACCAAGTATGTGATTTCATTCTTTTCAGTCCATCTTGTAAGTGGAAGATGTGACTTGAAAGATGTAACAGTGTTCTGAATGTTTGCACCCGTCTTGTAAGAAAAAGGAGGAACACTGACAAAAAGTAATCTTGTTTCGTACAACTTGTGAACAATAAGATGGAATTAGAACTTGTCATATTTGATTTCATCCATCTTGTAAGCAAGAAGATGGACCTTTCTTATTGCCTTTTCCTTCCATCTTGTAATGAAGAAGATGGCACTTGAATATTCTTCCATCTTGTAAGTGATAAGATGGATGAGTAACTTTTGTTGCTATTTAAGAAGTAGACTGCTGAGCCATGAGCACTCCAGAAGAGACCACAAGAGACTCCAAGCATCTCAAACCCTACCATCATCACACATTCAATAAAGAATCACACACTGAATAAAGACTTCTTTTTAAAGATTTCACAATAAAACTTTCAATCAAGACTCTCAATAAAGATTCTCAAAGAAGATAGTGAATAAGGACACAGAGGTCCTACAAGTCAGTGTAACTGACAATGCTAGAATTAAGATTGAAAAAAAAAACTTCAAATGCTTGAGATATTTTTAATTGAAAGGCAGTACTTCCACCTTCCTTTAGCTGGCTCTCTGAACATCACATGCACTTCGACTTTAGATCAGGAAAGGTGAGTTAAAAACTAAATTAGAGCAGGGACTTAGTTAGTAGTCCAAGTGTGTTTGATAATTCAGAGAGCAAGCTTTAGTTTCCAAATCTTTTTTTGGGGGTGGGCGGGTTGACGGAAATAATTGAAACTTCATTTTCAAAAATGTTTATCATATGAAAGACAAAGTTCTGGATTGAAGTCTTATCCACAAAGAACTTTGATATTTTGCATAATAATGATAGATGCTATGCTAATTAAGTTCAAGTATGGCTTGATTTAAAGATCATGAGACTTAAGCTCATTACGATAAATAGGTTTACTTTCTATTATGTTTCAGCATTTGCATAACTACAAGGCACACCCCAAATTTTAGCCCATTCCAGGCCAAAGAACATTTCTGGTGGACAGAGAAGTTTTTTAGCCTGATCTAGTTGACAATTTGCAAGAGGACTGCTGTGTTTTTATGTTCTTGGAGACAACGGCAGGCAGACTACCTGAGATGCCAGAGGTAAGCCATGTGGGACTGCATGCTGTACTAACATGTGCTTTCTCCTTTGCCTACAGGACTGGGGGGCCTCAAACCAATCCTAGCATTCATGTGGGGTTAGGTCCAAACCATAACCAACCTCTACCTTTATCTCTTTGGGCAATGCCCTTTTTTATATTTTTCTGTCCCATGCCGGGAAGTGATGTCTTGAGACTAGAGCCAGGTCGGGTGATGGTAGGTTGTAATTTGCAACCCTTTGAAGTCTCTCCACCCGTCTCCAGTTTTAAGACAAAGGGAAAAATTGGGTCCCCAAGAAATGGGCGTTCTATTGCATGTTGTTCTTTAGTTTTGTAACAACAGATTGTACAGACTGAAGTGGATAGTTCAGCGCTGGAAGACGATTAGACGTTTGTATCCTGGCGCCTGAGGGGCCATGAAGCAAGTCCAAGGAGCTGGGCACAGGACAAGAGTTGCAGAGAGAAGGTTGGTAAAAACAGTATTGCCTGAATCACGGTGCACTTTTCTTGACTGTTGTCTACAGACTCGGCTGAGTTTTTGGAGCCATGAAGGATGTCAGCTGAACCTGAGTGGAGCCTTGAGACTTGCAGAGACGACCCAACCAAGCAAGCAGGGGGGCCATGACACAAGGAGTTCAGGCTGTAACTTTTCTTTCTTTCTTGTTTCTAGCTTTAAATAATTTCAGTAAGTTTTCTACATGGAAAGTGTTTCTTTGGGATGACTGAATAAGGACCACTGCACCCACCATAGCAGACACCACCTAGCCAAGCAGGCAAGCAGTGAGAAACATGAGAGGAAGACTTGACCAGGTAATATTTGCTGTCAAATCTGACTATAGTCTGTGGAACCATATTTAATGAAGCACATATTTTATGGCTTTCTCAGCTTACCTACATGTAGGAATTGTTGTTTATTTCTGCAATGTTTGGCAAGGCAAAGATACTGAAACTGTCTTTGGCATGACAACCACACTAAAACATTCTCTTTTCTTAACAGGGGCGCCCTTGGTGGTGGATCAAAGGAACTGCAGGACACTGTGAAGACTGGCTGGAACTTCACCCAAGCTTCAGATTACACCTTTACTAGTTAAAAATATCTGGAGTTAGGTTTGCACTCTACAGTAGATGGCAATCAGCACCATGGACAGCATCTCTCCACAGCATTAAAGATGCATTCTTTCCTCCCCACAGTCACAATGATTAGCAATTCCTTCTCCTTTTTGATCTTTTTCCTTTTTCAGCCCTAGTTATGCATCCTTTTTCTATTGCAGCCTCAAGTTTTCCTTATTATAACTAGCTTTTTTTCCCATTACAGGCTCACTAATAAGTCCTTTTCCCTATGACACCCTTACCTGATTACAACCAAGCTGATGACTTTGACTTTATTAAGATCCACAATTAGCATACAATGGAGTACATTGAAGCTACTCTTCCTGTGGTCTTTATCAACAAACATAACAGGACAAAAACTTGATACACAGGAACACATACAATCTATACAATGTACATATCACCTTTTCACTTCAAACAGAAACAGTAATTAGCAGATTTTTTCACAGCTTTGATGATGATTACTTTCCTACCGTTACAGCCTCAATGATAAATGCTACTTTCCTTTACTACATCCACACTGATTCAAGTGTTTTTCCCTATTACAATCTTGCTGATGCATACTTTCCCCTCATATCACAGTCTCACTGATAAAAATTGTATTATAGCCTAACTGATATCACTTCCCCTTTCACAGCCTCATGTGACACCATGGAATTTTTTAGTTACATCCCCTGGAAGATGATCCTAAATGGTTTTATCATGCTTCAGTAAGGATGCAAGAGTTACCAGGAATTCAGCACTAAGGACAGAAAGAAACTCCCCCTTCTGTTTTCAAAGTAAGTTAAAAGTGCTAGAGACTAACAAATTTTGCTGTTTCTAGGGACGTATATGTATTCCAACTTTATGGAAACTGAGGCAAGCAGAAGTGTCCTTGTCTCAGACAGGTTTAGAAACCTGTTTCTTTTTCAGTCCTGCAGACTTCTGAAAATTGTCTTGCCTGTGTTCAAGTTGAGAAGTGCTACAGACTAATAGTATCATTTACTGTTTCTAAGGATATAATGCAGCTACCTTCACTGGAACTTAAGAAGAGGACAAAAAGTAGTCATTGTCTGCTTTATAACCTTGTTTCTGTTTCATTACCGCAGACTACATGGAAAAACTGACCTCTGCATTCTATTGTTTCCTAGGTTTGACAATGCAGCCCTGGGTGCTAGTGTTTCTTCCAGCATTGCTCCAAGACAGTTAACTTAAATGTTTTCTTTCCAGATTCTTTTCTTTCTCCTTGTTTGAGTTCTAAAGGCCGCTTGATTTTATGTAACCTTTCCCCCAGCTTTTTGTATCATGACCACACATGGATGAAGGGCTATCTTTGTTTATGTGCCTGAGTAAAGTTACTGCAGGAATAGTCTAAGTACGACTGAAGGAAGACAGACAGCAGGCCCCCGAGTCTACTAGGTAAAGATTCTACTTCAAAGTTTACCTATACTGTCTCTCCTTTCTTGTACTGTATCTCTTCTTTCCCTCCCTGTATCTCTTCCTTTCATCCTTCTCTCATTCCTTTGCCCCCCCTTTCATCCCGTCCTTCTTGTCTCATAAGAAATGTATCTCAATCTGCAAATATAACTTTAATAACTTCAAATATAAGTCTTAATAATGTAATTCTATTCAGTTTCAATCAACTAATAGACGATTGTTTTTCCTGTGCTTTCAGATGAGGATATGGTGACCTCTGACCCTGATGCCATTGATGTCACTGTTTCCTGGCTACCTGAAGTGCATGAAGCAAGCCCCAGAAAGAAAGCAAGAACAGGATTAGTAATATCCTTTCCTTCTTATGCACTAGGGCTGGGGGTGTTTGGGAACTTGAGTCAAACTCTACTTTGGTTTGGCTCAATAAATGAGTTAAAAGTAGGGAACATTTTGGAAATAAAGTGCCTTGTTACAGAGACCTTAAATAATATTGCATAAAGCTACTGGGGTTCTGGAATAGACCTAGAATATTGCTAGGACTTAGTGGACTTAAGTAGTTAGCTGCACGCACAATTGCTGTTCCTGAGCTAAAGGAGGATGTCATCATCAGCATCGATGGACTACCAGAGAGAGAAAGAGAGATATTCAATAGTTCGTACATGACTATACTGTTTCTTCATGAATCTACTTTGTACCTAATTTTGAATTTCTAAGTCCATCTTGTAAGTGGAAAGATGAGACTTTGAAAGTTGCAACAGTGCTTCAAATGTTTGCAACCATCTTGTAAGAGAAAGGCGGAGCACTGACTGAGAAATAATAATTTGTTTCCGCCGATCTTGTAGAATCTCCTTGAGCCCATCTCATAATGATATTAAAAATGTTTTTCCACCCATCTTGTAATGGAGAAGATGGCACGTGAAGATCATATTCGAGTTCTTTTGAGTAACTATCATTCAAGAATTAGATTGCTGAGACATTCCAGAAAACATCCACACCAAGAGACTCCAACAGCTCGGACGCTACCATCGTCACACATTGAATAAAGAATTACACACTGAATAAAGATTCTCAATAAAGCCTTTCTTGATTCCTTAATAAAGATACTCTTAGCACAGATATTCCTCCACTCTTTGAATATAGAATCTACATTCTTTCAATAAAGCCAAATGGCTGAATGCACACAGATATAATGGAAAAGGAAATGAATGCTTAAGTTTGCTAAGCTGAAAGGCAGTACTTCCACCTGCCTTTGGCTGGCTCTCTGGTGGTGTTCACATGCACTTTGACTTAGATCAGGAAAGGTGAGTTAAAAACTAAATTAGACCAGGGACTTAGTTAGTAGTTGAAGTATGTGTGATCCTTCAGAGAGCAAGCTCAGTTGCCAAATTCTTTGGGGGTGGGGTGACAGAAGTAAAATTCAAATTTGAAATGGTTACCTCTTTTTCAAACAATATAACAGACACTGAGACAGAAAACAAAGTTGTGGATTGAAGATTTATCCACAAAAACTTTGATGTTTTGCATAATGATTTAACTTAATATGAAGCTTATTAGTTAAGGACTAGTTCTAAGCTAGTTAAGTTAATTAACATGTTAACTCTTATCATTTTCCTAACTACAAGGCACACCCCAAATTTTAGCCCACAGGCGAAAGGAATTCTGTTCTGGTGAACATAGAATTTCTTTAGCCTGGCCTCTACTTTATTTTCATTTGCATAATTGCAATTGGACTGCTGTTCTTTCTACATTTTTGAGACGACAGTGAGCGGCTACCCAGATGCCAGAGGTAAGAACTGTTTGCACTGCGCATGCGGCGTTTTACTAACATGTGTTTTCTCTCCTCATAGAAACAATTATGCCTATTAGTAGCATCTAAAAGCCATGCTTTTTTCCGTTTTTATGCCCCATGATGGGAAGGGAATCCGGGTCCTCAGGAAATGTGGGGATTCTTTTTTTGTTTTGATACTCTGCACTCACTGTGTAAGTTGTGTTGAGACTGAAATAAAGAGACAGTGTCTGAGTACTGTGTGGTTTTGAGTTACTATAAGATAGATTAAGGGATTCTCTGCGACTTTGGAGACATTTTTGTGGCAAAGCTGAAATGATTGAAATAAAGTGACAGTACCTGACTACTGTGTGGTGTGAGTTACTCTTGATTAGTTATAAGATAGAGTAAGGACCTCTTTATGACTTTTGGAGCCATTTTTGTGACAAATGTAAAATAAATGAAATAAAGTGACAGTATCTAACTACTGTGTGGTGTGAGTTACTCGTAATTAAGATAGAGTAAGGACTTTTTGCAACTTTTGGAGACATTTTTGTGGCAAAGCTGAAATGATTGAAATAAAGAGACAGTATCTGACTACTGTGTGGCGTGAGTTACTCGTGATTAGTTATAAGTTAGAGTAAGGACTTTTTCACGACATTTTGAGACATTTTCGTGCCAATTTTGATGATGGATGCAACTCCTGTGGACGACAAGTAGACGTTTGTATCCTGACAACTGTGGGACCATGAAGCAAGTCCTAGGAGCCGGGCAAAGGACGAGTTCCAGAGGGAAGGTTAGTGATGTCTTGCCTGAATCACCGTGCACTTTTCTTGACTGTTGTCTACAGGCTCAGCTGAGTTTGCAGAACTTGAAGACAATAAGACGTTTTTATCCTGGCTCCTGAATGAGGGACCATGAAGCAAGTCCAAGGAGCTGGGCACAGGACCAGAGTTGCAGAGAGAAGGTTGGTGAAAGGAGTTGTGACAGAATCACCGTGTACTCTTCTTGACTGTTGTCTACAGGCTAAGCTGAGTTTGCGGTGCTGGAAGACAATAAGACGCTTGTATCCTGGCACCTAAGGCACCATGAAGCAAGTCCAAGGAGCTGGGCACAAGACAAGAATTGCAGAGAGAAGGTTGGTGAAAACAGTCTAGCCTGAATCACCGTGCACTTTTCTTGACTGTTGTCTACAGGCTCAGCTGAGTTTGTGACACTGGAAGACGATTAGACATTTGTATCCTGGCACCTGAGGGACCATGAAGCATGTCCAAGGATCTAGGCACTGGACAAGAATTGCAGAGAGAAGGTTGGTGAAATCAGTCTTGCCTGAATCACGGTGCACTTTTCTTGACTGTTGTCTGCAGGCTAAGCTGAGTTTGTGGCACTGGAAGGCGATTAGATGTTTGTATCCTGGCGCCTGAGGGACCATGAAGCAAGTCCAAGGAGCTGGGCACAGGACAAGAGTTGCAGAGAGAAGGTTGGTGAAAACAGTCTTGCCTGAATCACCGTGCACTCTTCTTGACTGTTATGTGCAGGCTCAGCTGAGTTTGTGGGGCCATGAAGGATGTCAGCTGGACCTGAGTGGAGCCTCTGACATCTTGCATAGATGACCCAACCAAGCAGGGGACTGTTAAAGACTGAGCTTCAGATTACACATTTACTGGTTAAAAATGTCTGGGGTGAGGTTTGCACACTATAGTGGATGGCAATCAGCACCATGGACAGCATCTATACACAGCATTAAAGATGCTTTCTTTCCTCCCACAGTCACACTGATTAGTAATTCTCCTTTTTGATCTTTTTTTCCTTTTTCAACCTTAGTTATACATCCCTTTCTCTATTGCAGCAACACATTGTCATTATTATAACTAGTTTTTTTCCCATTACAGGCTCACTAATAAGCCCTTTTCCCCTATGACAACCTTACCTGATTGCAGCCTAGCTGATATCACCTTTTCCTTCTAACAGTAACTAGCAGATTTTTTTCACAGCTTTAATGATAATTAATTTTGTGCCATTACAGCCTCAATGATAAATGCTACTTCCCTTTACTACATCTACACTAATTCAAGTGTTTTTCCCTATTACAATCTCGCTGATGCATACTTTCCCCTCACATTGCAGTCTCACTGATAAAAATCCTATTATAGCCTGACTGCTATAACTTCCCCTTTCACAGCCTCACATGAATGCATGGAATTTTGAAGTTACATCTCCTGGAAGATGATCCTAAATGATTTTGTTATGCCTCAGTAAGGATGCAAGAGTTACCACGAATTCAGCACGAAGGACAGCACAAAAGAAAAACTCCCCCTTCTGTTTTCAAAGTTAAAAGTGCTAGAGACTAACAAATTTTGCTGTTTCTAGGGATGTCAGCCAACTTACTGGAAACTGATAGAAGCAAACAGAAGTGTCCTTGTCTCAGACAGGTTAAGAAACCTGTTTCTGTTTCAGTCCTGCAGACATCTGAAAATTGTCTTGCCTGTTTTCAAGTTGAGAAGTGCTACAGACTAATAGGCTCATTTACTGTTTCTAAGGGTATAATGCAGCTACCTTCACTGGAACTTAAGAAGAGGACAAAATTAGTCTTTGCTTTATAAACTTGTTTCTGTTTCATTCCCTCAGAATACATGGAAATATTGACCTCTGCATTTTATTGTTTCCTAGGTTTGACAATGCAGGCCTGTGTGTGTGTGCTAGTGTTTCTTCCAGCAGTGCTCCAAGACAGTTAACTTAAACGTTTTCTTTCCAGATTCTTTTCTTTCTCCTTGTTTGAGTTCTAAAGGCCGCTTGATTTTTTGTAACTTTTTCCTCAGCTTTATATCATGACCACACATGGATGGAGGGTTATTTTGGTTTAAGTGCCAGAGTAAAGTTACTGCAGGAAAAGTCTAAGTAAGACTGAAGGAAGACAGACAACAGTGGTTCCTGACTACACGAAGCAGAGCAGAAGCTTGGCCCCCGAGTCTTCAAGGTAAAGATTCTACTTCAAAGTTTTCCGACACTGTTTCTCCCTCCTTTTATCTATTCTTATCTATCCCTCCCTGTATCTCTTATTTCCCTCCCTGTATCTCTTCCTTTCATCCTTCTCTCATTCCTTTGTCCCTCCTTTCATCTCTTTCTTCTTGTCCCATAAAAAATGTAACTCAAGCTGCAAATATAACTTTTTTTATGCAACTAGTGCTTAAAATACACTTTGTCTTAAGTCAACCGCCCTAACTTCAGGGAGAGAGTGCTACCATCATCTGGAAAGATGGAAGGATGCCTACTACTACTAATATAATTTTAATTCTATTTAGTTTCAATCTTTTTAACAGAAGAGCTAATAGAGGCTTGTTTTTCCTGTGCTTTCAGATGAGGATATGGTGACCCCTGACCCTGATGCCATTGATGTCACTGCTTCCTGGCTACCTGAAGAGAAGCAAGCCTCAGAAGGACAGCAAGAACAGGATTAGTACAATATCCTTTCCTTCTTATGTATAAGGGTGGGGGGTGTTTGGGGAACTTGAGTCAAGCTCTACTTTGGTTTGGCTCAATAAATTAGTTAAAAGTAGGGAACATTTTGGAAATAAAGTGCCTTGTTACAGAGATCTTAAATAACACTATAAATAAAAGTACTGGGGTTCTGGGATAGACCTAGAATATTACTAAGACTTAGTAGACTTTAGTAGTTAGCTGCACGCACGGCTGCTGTTCCTGAGCTAAAGGAGGATGTCATCATCAGCATCGATGGACTACCAGACACAGAGAGAGCAAGAAAGAGATGTAATAGCTTGTCTATGACAATATGTCAATAGTGAATGTACCAAGTATGTGATTTCATTCTTTTCAGTCCATCTTGTAAGTGGAAGATGTGACTTGAAAGATGCAACAGTGTTCTGAATGTTTGCACCCGTCTTGTAAGAAAAAGGCGGAACACTGACAAAAAGTAATCTTGTTTCGTACAACTTCTGAACAATAAGATGGAATTAGAGCTTGTCATACTTGATTTCATCCATCTTGTAAGCAAGAAGATGGACCTTTCTTATTGCCTTTTCCTTCCATCTTGTAATGGAGAAGATGGGACTTGAATATTCTTCCGTCTTGTAAGTGATAAGATGGATGAGTAACTATCGTTGCTATTTAAGAAGCGGACTGCTGAGCCATGAGCACTTCAGAAGACATTCCCCAACAAGAGACTCCAAGCATCTCAGACCTTACCATCATCACACATTGAATAAAGAATCACACACTGAACAAAGACTTCTTGATAAAGATTGTACATAAGACTTTCAATAAAGATTCTGAGTGAAGAGAGTGAGTAAGGACACTGAATAAAGACCTTATGTATGACTGCTAGATTCAAGACTGAAAGAAAACTTACAAATGCTTGAGCTTTTAAGTTCAAAGGCAGTACTTTCAACTGCCTTTAGCTGGCTCTCTGGACTTCACATGCACTTTGACTTAGACCAGGAAAGGTGAGTTAAAAACTAAATTAGAGCAGGGACTTAGTAGTCCAAGTGTGTTTGATGATTCAGAGAGCGAGCCTTAGTTTCCAAATTTTTCAGAGGGTGGGTTGATGGACTTAAAACATACTGAAACTTCAATTTGAAAATGTTTCTTAGATAAAAGACAAAGTTGTGGATTGAAGTCTTATCCACAAAGAACTTTGATGTTTGCATAATAATGATAGATGCTAAGCTAATTACGTTTTAAGTGCTAAGCTGATACCTAAGTGCTTAAAGCTAAGACTTAATCTAAAGTTAGACCTAAGCTAATTAAGATATTAGGTTTACTTTCTGTTAAATTTCAGCATTTGCATAACTACAAGGCACACCCCAAATTTTAGCCCATTCCCGGTCAAAGGACTTTTCTGGTGGACAGAGAATTTCTTTAGCCTGGTCTAGTCAACAACTTGCGAGAGGACTCCAGTGTTTTTATGTTCTTGGAGACAACGGGAGGCGGACCAACCAAGATGCCAGAGGTAAGCCATGTAAAGAACTGCATGCTTTTACAACATGTGCTTTCTCTCCTCATACCTACAGCTTCAAACATGTTTGTGGGGGTCCTCCTCATAATCCATAGTATCATCTGAGATATTAGGGCCAAACCATGCATGGTTTTGTGTTTTTCTATCCCATGATGGGAAGGGAACTTGGGTCCTTGCAAAGTTGGGAATTTTTGTTTTGTTTTGATACTGTTTACAGACTTAAAATGTATTAAAGTCTTGAGATTGAAATAAAGAGACAATGTCTGAATATTGTGTGGTGTGCTTTACTCGCGATTAGTTACAATATAGAGTTGGGACTTCTTCGAGACTTTTGGAGATCCTGTTGTGCCAATTTTAAAGATGGAAACATCTTCAGATTGAAATAAAGAGATTTTGTCTGAATACTGTGTGGCTTGACTTACTCGCGGTAGAATAATGCTTCTTGGTTTGTGTTTTTCTATCCCATGATGGGAAGGGAACTTGGGTCCTTGCACATTTGGGAATTCTTTTTGTTTTTAAGTTTCTACACTCTGTACTATAAGTGGCATTGCGATTGAAATAAAGAGAACTCTCTAAATAATGTGTGGTGTGAGTTACTTGCAATTAGTTTTAAGAAGGTAGAGTAAGGTCTCCTTTGTCATTTCCACCCTCTGTAAGTTCCATCAAGAATGAAATAAAGAGACAAGGTCTGAACGCTGTGTGGTGTCAATTGATCACAAGTTACTTACAAGACAGAGAAAGGTTTTCTTCGCGATTTTGGACACACTTTTGCGCCACTTTGATGATGGACACAACTTTTGTCGAGCTTTACTGTCTGTAAATTGCATTGACAATGAAATAAAGAGAGAATGTTTCTTCAATATTGTGTGGCGTGAATTGATTGATAGATTGCAATTAGTTTTGATAAGGAGGTCTTTTTTGCAGGTTGCTGCTTGTAAGTTTGACAATGAAATAAAGAAGCAATGTCTGAACACTGTGAGGTGTGAATTTACTATAGTTACAAGATTGATTGAGGTTTTCTCTGCTATTCTGGACACGTTTACGCGCCAATTTTGATGATGGACACAATTTTGCCACTTCTGCAGAGCTGTGAGGTCTGCCTATATGTTATGGAGACCTTTACCAGGTAAATATGTAAGTATACAAAACATTTTTTAAATATTTTTTTCCTCATTGAAACTTATTTAACTTGTCTGTAGTTACAGGTTCTTCATCGGAAGAGGCCAACTGGCTCCAACCTTCCCAACCAAGCAGGCGATGGGACTATTAGAAGAGAAGACAGCACTTCATATCTTTAGAGTTTTTGTTTATGAGCTTAATCTCTAACAGAGACAGCAGGCATGGTTTTGAGGTTAAGACTCTCAAGCTGTAAAGGGTGTCTTTTCTTTTTTAGTAAAGAATTTTGATAAAATCCACTGTTTGTGAAATTCTAATGCTAGATGATGTAAAGATTAGTGCAGGCACAATTACAGTAGTTCACTTATAAAAGAAGCCTTAAAGCCTCAGTAATGCAGAAATGTGTGGTGGGGTGTATCCTAATGAACTTAGATGTGAATGAACTTACATTCTTGCTGTGTTTTTTGTTGTTGCTGCAGTAGGATCTCTCCCTGGCCTGAATAGATGTCCCCTGCCTCGAGGCTACCTGAATCAAGAAAGCCAACTGAGTTTTGAACAACAGGACTCAGAAAAAAGATAAGCAGCTCTTCATTTAATGCATAATTATTAAAAATAGGCTAGACATTATGTGTAAGTACAAATTGATGTATGATACAGTAACTGTTACACTTACCTGCTTGTTGGATTCTTTCTATGTTTGCTGCAACAGGATAGCTCCTGGAGTAGACGTTCCCTGCCTCGAGGCTACCTGAAGCAAGAATTCAACTGAGTTTTGACAACAAGACTCAAAAATGATAAGTTACTATATTATTTGAATAAGTAAGTTTTTAGTATGTTTACTGACAGAGATGTAAGAAATGACATCTGAGTAAAGGGAATTCACACAATGTAAAAGTTGTGGCAATACAGACTTTTTCTAGAAGAAAGGTAAAGCAGCACTGTTTGCATATTTCACTTCAAACCTATTGTTTTGTTTTATGCTGTTGTTCCAAATGCTAACAAAGTCAACAATGTTTTTTTCCTGTTCCTATACAGATACTAAATCACACTTCCGACAGACGACACTGCATTGGGCTCCTGGCAGCAGGATGAAAGAAAGATAAGAAACTATTTTTACGTAAGTCATCGTAATTGAAACTATACCAGACACTAATAGAATTCATATGTAAACTTGAATGGGAACATCCAAATAGAAATTAATGTAAAGTCATCAAAATATGGTTTATGGGTGTACCATGATAAATGAAAGACAAGCATGCATGTTACTGTTCATATCTGTATGGAAGACATTTTTGGTTGATGTTTTTCACTGTTTTCTGAACAGTTTCTTGTTTTCTGTTTTCACTTCTTGGGCCGATGACCTTCCCTTGAGGCTTCTTGAAGGAAGGATGTCTTGGAAGAGGACAGCAATGGACTGTCTTACTGGGGAAATGGCAGAGGTAAGATGTCCATTTTTTGAGAACTGTCAAACAATGATTTTGTGGCAGTGGATAGCATTTCAGCACCATGATTCGGGCTTTGAGTATTCAAGTGGTTGTGTGCATGTGTATGTATGTGTGTGTTTGTGTGTGTCTGTGTTGTGTTTGTGCATGTGTACGGAAGCTGTTCTTTGTTTGATTTTGTTACTGTTTTTCAAGTGCTAACAGTTTCTTGTTTTCTGTTTATCCAGAGAATCACTTCTTGGAAAGATGACCTTGCCTTGCCTCCAGGCTACTTGAAGGAAGGTGTTTTGGAAGGAGATGCAGCAGTGGACTGTCTTACTGGGGAGATGGTAAAGGTATGATGTCTATTCTTTGCGAACTGACAAAGAATGATTTTGTGACAGTGGATGGCATTTCAGCACCATGTTTCGTGCTTTGAGTATTTACTATATATATACAGGTGCTTGTGTGCCGGTGTGTGCGTTTGTGTCTGTGTGTGTTGTCTGTGTGTGTTGTCTGTGTATGTATGTTTGTATTGTGTGTGTGTGTAACTGTGTGTTTGTATGTGTGACTGTGTAGGACGATGTATGGTGTGACTGTGTATGTGACTGTGTGTGTGTGTGTGTGTGTGTGTATGTATGTGTGTGTGTGTGTGTGTGTATCTTTGCATTGTGTGTGTATGTGTGTGACTGAGTGTGTTTGTATATGTGACGGTGTGTGTATGTATGTGACTGAGTGTGTTTGTATGTGTGACTGTGTATGTGTGTATATGAGTTTGTATGTCTGTGACTGACTTGCTCTTTCAGTAATTTCCAGTAACTACACTGTAATTTGGTTCATCCTTGCAATCCTGTCACTTTTTTTACAAATTTTCTTTGCTTATATTACACTCAGGCCAGCAATAGGAAGCATCAGGGGTTCCTGACTTCAAGGTGCAGCAGCTCAACCCTGCAGTGTGAGACGAAAAGGGTGAAGAAGACAGAGAGAGAAGATTGTGTTAGCACTGGAACCTGCCAGAGCAAGCTAATTTAATATGTCAATACATAATGCACAGCAGTCTTCTTGTATTCAGTCACAGTTCTGCGATCAGTATGTCTTCTCGTGTTCTATCTAACAGTATTTGTCTTCATTGTGTACTTCTGTTTAAATAGTTTGTCTACAAGCCATCTTTAAACGGTGTTTGATAACGTAACCATTTATATTGTCTGTTACTGGCCTCTGTGTCAGTCTAGTTTCCATGGCCAGAAACCTGTGTTTAATAAACGCCCAACCATGCATGGCTACCCTATCCTTGTGTCTGTCCAGTTTGTGAATAGACAGGAAACTTAGTTCTCTTTGTTATAGTTTACAAAGAAGAGAAGGAAGACAGTGACATGAGAAAAGACCTAGTGTCACTTTAGTCTTGGCTTTGGTCAAGGAAAAGAACTTTCTTGTATCACAAAACTCAATTTTATTTTGGAATCCTTTGTTTTTACTCTTTATCTTGTTTTCTTTGGCCTTGCCGAAGAAAAGAACTTGTTTCACAAGTAAATTCTCTTAAGAGTCATTGCACGATAAAACCAGGCAGAGGCCGGAAGATGGGGGTCGGCCAAATCGGCTCATACTTTGTATGTGTGATAGGTATGTGGAACTATGAACAGCCATATAGTTAAAACCCTCCAGCTATTTTTCGTTATGGCGTTCTGGGACCCCCCTCAGAGACCCTCGAAAATCCAACAATTTATGACTGAAAATTACCGAACTTGCGATGGCTACGCTAATAAATGTGATAACGATGAGAATATAATCTTTGTATTTTCATACAGCATGGACTCCCTAGTTTCACAGACCAAAAGTTGAAGATGAAACATTGAACTTGAGAGGGTGTACTTGGGGGTTACTAGAACCACTAAAAGCAGAATTTTCATCTCTGTGAATTTTAGTTCTTTTTAAGGCGGAATATTTTCTATACCCAGTGGGTCTGGTGAATGGTTTCAATGTTGTTGGACAGAGGAACATCAACTTATTAAAAAACAATCGTCATCTAATTGGGCCATACATAACGCGAGCCGTGAGAGGGGGGTCTGTATGGGGATTTTTCGGGTTTTGGTCTATATCAAATCATGTAGTGATGTGTTGCTATGGGGATAAGTTATGGAAAATTTTGCATAGCTTTGTGAAAAACATGCACAGCTGTCATTAAATGCAACAATAAGTTAGCAATAATAATTTGGGACTCTGCATGGGGGATAAAATGAATTTCACCTCCCATGCTTTACACATATATCGTTGCTTTTTCATTTGGACGAGTGCGTTACTTACTAAATAACTGTGTACATTTACGTTGAGGTAAATAATTTTAAAGGGCTGTGTATGGGGTTTATCAGAACTATAATACTGTAAATGCAGAAATGTTCGCGGTGGATTATTGTTCGCGGTTTTTGCAGTGACCACTTTACCGCGAACTTAAACAACCGCGAACATTTTTCTATTATGGTATTAGACTGCAGTCTATGGTATTACCGCGAAATTAAATCCCCTCGAACTTAAATGCATTTACAGTATACAGGTCACATGGGTGCAGAGCTACCTCATGTTGACAATTCATTTAAAAAGATCATAACAAACTTTTAAGTTTGTTATGATTCTTATCTATGACATTGTCTGTGCATATTTCCTGTCAGATTAGGATTAGCACAGGTATACTGCCAGTGTGATGGCCCAGTATTGAATAATTGTCTTGCACTCGTTAGTTTTTGGGTTTGATCCTTGTCTGTGTCATACCAAAGACATTAAAAATGGGAAAAACGTTAAAAGATGTAATTATTAGATGTGTACTATTACTTTGGCGATATTTAATTGAAACCACTTTTTTATGCCTTAGAGTAAATCCTTTTATCTTAGGTTAGGAACTCATGGGTTGTCAGCAAAGCATTCCACTCGTTTGATAAATTGCAAAAAGTAATGTCAACCCTTCCACACTCCCCCTGTCTGGGACTGTGCAGTGTATGTTGTTCTTTGGTCTGGGTTAGCAGACATTGGGGTCATGCTAAAGATAAGGATCTGACAAGCTCTTTGGCTGCCATGTGGTTTCTTTAGGGGATTCTGAGCACAGCTACATGATTAAACGCAACTCTGATCTAACTCTGATAAATGTGTCAGATGGAAAGAATATTTGTTTTGCCCAATTTGCATTGAATTTTTGGACGTATATATTTCTTAATTTCCACCGGTTAAAATGACGTCCGAAGATTACTCCCTACTTGCAAACATGGCAATACCCCAAAGATACCCTTCGACAGGGTGTGGGCCATGCACTGAAGCTTGAAAATAGTGTAGCTGTCCTCTAGGTAAGTTTCTTAGATTTTTGTCATCTTAATTTTGAACGTTTTCTGTGTGATGATCAGAATAGCTTAAAAGGAATCAAGGTGCTATTAGAACTGTGACATTTCAAAATGGCCTTACAGATCTTGCATCCCATTGAAAACTTGTATTTACCATTGGTGCCCTGTTAACAGCTTACATGCATAAAATCTTATTCTATTCTTTTCTATTCTAAAAGTATGCGGTTCTATGTTCTTGCAGCCAACATGAGTTGTTCATTTGGAAGCCCAGATTCAGAGTGTGGTTTGTCACGTTACTACCCTGAAGACATATCGGTCATACCACTGTCTGCTTGTAACAAGGATGTAACAAATTACCTAGCTACATTAGGTCTCAGTGGACGTGGCCACGGTCAGACAGACCTGAGCGAGCAGGACCTCATTCTGAATAGATCAGGGCGATTTGGGTTGTCTGAGGAAGAAAAGAACAACTTGACAGTATGCCCAAAGCATCGGTATGACCTGACAACACGCTACAAGACGCATGTAAAGCTGGAGGACAGATGTGGTGACCACTGCATTGCATTTGCCCTGAGTGAAAAGGGCAAGGAAACATTGTCAGTGAGATGCAACCACAGCCATGAGATCGCATGTGAACGATGTAGTGAGATAGACAGTAGTGTTCTTGAAGTGCAAAAGATGATTGAGGAAGAAGGCCTCCTCACAGAGGAACACAAGAGTCGACTATGTTTTACCTTTGAGCAGTCATCTTCCGCCATTTACAGCTGGAAGTCCCATTTACTGCGAGCAGTTAACCAGGATCTTGCCAAACAATCTGCTTTGCAGCAGCTAGATACAAAGTCGGCTCTGATAGTTATGGACTGGGCAATGAAGTTCCTGCCATTGAAGTACAGGGAGCAGATGACAGACTTCTTTGGAAAGCGTGGAAGGAGCTGGCATGTGTCGGCAGTAATCACGAAGGGAGACGAAGGCAAGTATGACGTCGAGTGCTTTGTCCACATTTTCAACAACTGCCGACAGGACTGGTCAGCTGTCTGTGCTATTCTGCAAAGTGTGCTTCAGACCATCAAGTCCGAGAATCCTTCGCTGACAAATGTGTTTTTGAGATCGGACAATGCAGGGTGTTATCACTGTGCTCCGCTGATCTTGTCTCTGCCAGCGATCGGTAAGAAAACTGGCATCTCAGTTCTGCGCTTCGACTTCTCAGACCCTCAGGCAGGCAAGGACATTTGCGACCGCAAGATAGCATCCATGAAGACTCACATAAGAAGGTATGTCAATGAAAAACATGATGTCTTAACAGCTGAACACATGAAAGAAGCGCTGGAGTCCCATGGAGGTGTCAAGGGCTGTAGAATTGCTGTGGCGCAAACAGATGAGGCGAACAAAGAGCAAGCAAGACAAAAATGGGAGGGTGTCAAATCATGGAACAATTTCATGTTTGAAACTGATGAAGACATACGAGTCTGGAAAGCCTTTGGCGTTGGGGTCGGAGAAGTGGTTACCTTTGCAACAGTGCCACAGACACATGACCTTCCAACCCTGACAATCACAGCACCGTTTGGTCCCCCACAGTCACACACGAGCCACATAACAACATCAGCAGGTGGGACAAAGTCAGCGTTGTTCTGCTGCCCTGAGCCAGGATGTGTGGCAGCCTTCAGCTCAGCGAACAAGCTAGAAGACCACATGGATGTTGGAGAACACTGTAAAGAACTGGAGCGAGAGTCTACATACGACAAAATACGCAAGCAGTGGGCTCAAGCAGTGACTGGAATAGCTCATGGCCCTGGCCTAGCCTCACAGTCACTTGGAGAAGGATCCGGAGTTGGCGTCGGGGGATCCGCCCGAGTTGTCAATGAAGGCTGGGCAATCCGGACTGTGAAAGGCGGCCAACGGATGTCAGACAAGATGAAGACCTACCTAACTGACATTTTCAATCAGGGGGCGAAGTCTGGACAGAAAGCTGATGCTGTGCAAGTGGCCCATGAGATGCAGCACGTTAGGGGAGCTGATGGGAAGCTGTTGTTCCAGCCCAGCGAGTGGCGCACAGCCAAGCAGATTACAAGCTATTTTGCAAGACTTTCAGCAGCACAAAGACAGAAAGAAAGCACAGAATCAGAGAACACTGACATGGAAGCGATAGATGAGGAAAGCGAGTGGCAAGAGCTGCGAAAGACAGTGTATACTAGCATTGACTACAGCCATCCTGTCATGTTTGAAGACATTAACTTGTGCGAACTGGCTAAAACCAAAGGTCTCAAATCGCTAAAGCTAAAGCAACTAAAGTGCATATCAGATCATTTCCATCTACCCATTACAGGTTCCATGGCAAGGAAAGTCTCTTTCATACAGGCATTAGAGAACATCCTATCCACATGCACATGTGCAAGTTGATTTGTTTTTAATTTGACAGCATAATGACAGCATCAAGGTTTGTAGCATAACTTTTACAACCTTTAACAACATGTCAAGTTCAAGGCCTGGCCAGAATCTGTCACCAATTACAATTTAAAATTTACTTCAGATCCAGCTTATTGTACTATTCCAACAAAACTGAACTTGTGCATTTGTGAAAATGCGTTTCAACAGTGTGTTGGTGTATTTTTCAGATAGTGCGCTCCATTGTAATATGGTTATACATGTATATGTTTGTTGTTTGTTTGTGTCTATATTTAGAGGCTTGTAGGTTTGTCATAAACTTAATGTTTATGGTCTGTCCTTATGGTGATAAATGAATGAACAGTCATAGCAAATCATTGGTATACTACAGTTTGTCCTTAGTAGTATACCTGTACGTAAGGGGTAAAGCTAAAGTACATGTACAAATGACTTATGTACATGTATTCTTTTCAAAATAGCCTTATAATTGACCTTTGTTATGGTATTATTTCTAGAATTTTCAATATGTATGAAGTAGTTCTGCATCCATGTGCCCTGTGTATTAAACAGTTTTGCATTCTTGGAGTACTGGTAACCCCCATGTACAGCCTTTTTTCATTGTGTAGGACATATAAGTTATAAGCATTGATTTGGCAAGGCACCTACTTACTGACATTATAAAGCAAAAATGAAAATGTGTAAAATCAGCATAATTCCTAAGTCAAGTAACCTTATGTCCCCCATGCAGAGCCCCAAATTTATATTGCTAAATTATTGTAGCATTTTATGATAGTTATGTATGGTTTCCAAACACTTACACAACAATTTTCCATAACTTATCCCCATAGCAACACATCATTACATGATTTGATATAGACCAAAACCCGAAAAATCCCCATACAGACCCCCCTCTCACGGCTCGCGTTATGTATGGCCCAATTAGATGACGATTGTTTTTTAATAAGTTGATGTTCCTCTGTCCAACAACATTGAAACCATTCACCAGACCCACTGGGTATAGAAAATATTCCGCCTTAAAAAGAACTAAAATTCACAGAGATGAAAATTCTGCTTTTAGTGGTTCTAGTAACTCCCAAGTACACCCTCTCAAGTTCAATGTTTCATCTTCAACTTCTGGTCTGTGAAACTAGGGAGTCCATGCTGTATGAAAACACAAAAATTATATTCTCATCGTTATCACATTTATTAGCGTAGCCATCGCAAGTTCGGTAATTTTCAGTCATAAATTGTTGGATTTTCGAGGGTCTCTGAGGGGGGTCCCATATCTCCACAATGAAAAATAGCTGGAGGGTTTTAACTATATGGCTGTTCATAGTTCCACATGCCTATCACACATACAAAGTATGAGCCGATTTGGCCGACCCCCATCTTCCGGCCCCTGCCTGGTTTTGCCTGGTTTTCTCGTGCAATGACTCTTAATTTTGTTGTCTCTGTCACTGAAGAGAACTAGTATCACAAAATAAAATATTCAGTCTTACCTGTGTTTTGTTTTCTTTTGGCCATGCCCAAGACAATAACTTGTATCACTGGTATCTTGGTAAGTTTGGGCTTGGCAAGAACAGCAGCTAGCAGCAGTGGTTCCTGACTACGCAAGGGTGCAACAACTCAGCTGAAGAGCGGAGAAGAAGAGCAATAAATCAGCTCTGCAAGAAGACAGGAGAGAAGAAATGCATTCAAAAATAAAAGAACTATTAAAAGATAACATTGCAAAAAGAAAAGAACCAGTGTCACTTTAGTGTAGGTCAAGGGAAAGAACTTTTATCACCAGTATTTTTGTTGCTTCTGTTTTTGTTTTTGATGTGTTAAGAAAATAACTATCACATGCAGTTTTTCTTCTTCTTTTGACCTTGTCAAAGAAAAGAACTTGTATTCCAATGAACTTAAATCTACCTTTCAAAATTTGGTGCAACCTTTGAAACAATCTTATAAAATGTGTTCATGAATCAAACATTCAGCCATTTACATTCATTCAGAGCGGTGCAATCAAAATATAACAGTGCAGTAGCAAAAGTATATAATGGTAGGCATCTATGCATGTAACCAACGCCCTCTTGAAGTTGTTTGGGATATGAAACACAAGTTTACAGGCAACTAAACTTAAGTGAATATAAGCCAAGTACCCCATAGACTTTGTAACATACCTTCTCAGTTTTTCAAACACCAGAGTAAAGGAGTGCTGATGGTTGTGGACAGGAGGTTAGAAACATTTTGTCAGCAATTCAGCAATGGCGCCAGTCACCCACGGTGCAGGGGCTTCCCCTAAATATTGGCCAGCTCAGTTTCACAAACAATTTGTTTACAAAATATGCGGCCTTGTGGGGTGAAAGGTCAAATGACCCTTACATTATAGGCAAAGGGTAGACAGGTTGTTTGGAATATGCAATAAAGATCGTTGCCAGCATCAATAAATGTTTACCTCATCCAACCAATCATTCAGCAGCCATCAGATGCTATACGTGAGTCCAAAACTCACAATTGACAGATATCTAATTTGATATCACGCTCCACGTGCTGCAGTAATATTGTATTCCGCTGTGGGGCGCCCTTGTCAGAAGGGTTGTTGGTGATTTCAAAGGGAGCCCAGAAAAACAGGCGTAACGAAATTGTATATAAATAACGTTACAACTTCTATTTTCATGGAGGTAATGGCAAATGTAGATTTATCATAAAAACTAACCAACACACGATTAACATAACCCACTAACATCTGCTTGGTGTTGACTCAATTACAAATGTTGACTGATATAAAGTTGCATTGAAGTTAGACTTGAATGTTTCATATCCCAAGCAACTTCAAGAGGGCGTTGGTTACATGAATATAGGCCTACCGTTGAGTCCTTTCTGGCACCGCACCGTTATGTTTTGATCGCACCGCCCTGTCCTTGGTGCTGAACGTGGCTCTCCATTTGGGCTGATATTAAAACGTTACACCCATAGGGGGTGTTCCGGGTACTCTATACTGTCCTTGCCATAACCAATGTTCAATGAGAGCCTCTTTTAAAAAGGTGGACAGAAGACTTTAAATATTTGACCGTTGGCATTGAGTCCCTCAATCTTGAGAAATGGAAAGTTGAAGGTGGTAAGAAATTTAAAGTCTTCTTGATATCAAGGACTTGATGTGTAGAGATGTGGGGACCGCAACATTTCTCGGTTTGACTGCAGGGCATTGCTGTTTAATATTTCTTTCCAGGCAACGCGGCTCAATATAAACTCAATACCATCCGAAAGTTGTTGATAATCATTTTCGTAGCGGCTTTTGCTGTAAATATTGTAATATTATCAACATGTGGCACCCACAATGCAGTGCGCCACAGAACGCGCCAGATGTAAATAACCAATGCAAGATGGAGGCGAGAGGTCGGTCAGAATTCGTCCTTGGAAGCCGTTTAACGTCGGTTTCGGGAGGTAAGTCGTATCGGACATTGCGTGCTATATTTTGTGACCATTTGGGGCCGTAGTTTGTGGAGAAACGAAGCGATCTCGCGGCAAACTTCGGGACTTTTCTGACGCATGTCCGTGTGTTTATTATTGAGTAAACTCCAAGCAGATGTTTGGTGGGTTATGTTCATCGTGCGTTGGTTGTGTTATGATAACGTCTACATCTCCGTTATGTTATCTATCTACCATTCCATTGCTTCTGTTTTTCTAGCCTCCCTTCGAAATCAGCATGCTCTGTTGAAGGGGCCACAAGAAGATTAAATTGATAAACAAAGAAATAAAGGTTCAAACAAACAATAAACACATGCAAAAGTGTGTAGTCTTACTCTTGCAGTCTTACTGAACATAATTTTGACAAAACATTGAAATTCATAAAAGTTTAAACACTATTTCATGTGTTTGTTTTGTAGTACATTACAGAAACATATTGAAGTCCAATAATTGAAATTATTTGTCAAAATTTCTTTCTAAAGTTACAGTCATTCATCCTCAGCCCAGGTGAAGCATGGTGTTTTTTCAAGTACATCTACATGTAAGTGCAAAAAAAAGGCATAGTGTGCATTTTTAGCCAAGTACACACCTGGGCCACCGCTTTATATCAGTCGAACTTGAAGCACAATGCTCAGGCAGAGCGTAACGCCTTTTGATAGTAGATGGTGCAACGTGGCTTTGTGTTTTCATCCAAGCAAATTGAGTCAGCTCTTTTCCATAAGTGATGTACATTATTCACAGTATGATGCTGACATTTTATATCATTTTTGAGCTGCGCGACACAATCTTTTTACTCTTATCTTGTAGTCATCTTATTGCTACAATGCTACAATACAGTTGTGTCACACATGTAACTTGGTAGTTGTGTAAGTCACATTTTGCAACAGTCCTTTTTTAGTACAGTGCTTTTATACATTTCATCTGAATTGTTGTTATCCTTGGAAGGACCTTCAATGTACTTGAGTGTAGGATATGCCTGCAGTCTCAATAAAGAAGTGAATTACTTGATGTTATAACCCAACAATATTCGGATCTTTGGTATTAGGTACATGTACAAATGTAGGGCAACTCTTAGTGATTCAGCTTTTGTCATTTGCATGGACATCAATTATATCACATTCACTTGATCAATTCTGAATAAGTGTACAGTGTTAACCATTAACCCTTTGATTTCAATTAAAATTAAATTGATTGCCACAATGTTTTTTTCAACAAATAATTTGGTCAGAACAGTGAACTGTGAAGTATAACAAGAATGGAGTGAAGGTTTGAATAGGTGGGAAGCAAATGGGTGTGGCTTTAATTATGTTTGGGCAAGATTGTTACAGAGGCTGAATGGGACACTACAAGCTGCCCCTCCCCACCTATAGCAACACGCGCTGGATAATTGATGTAGGCAACAGTGCAGACATGATCCCCCTTAGCTGTGAACATCTCCAGTCGGTGGTTACCACCATCAGCCACAATCACACGGCCCCAACCGTCCACACAGATTCCCGAGGGGTGGTTAAGATACCCCGCTCCAGTGCCTTGAGTGCCGAAACTGGAAAGGTAGACTCCATTCTTGTCATACTTCAAAACACGACCATTACCCCTGTCTGGTATGAAGATGTTTCCTCTCTTGTCCACTGCGACAGAGTGTCGCGCATCTCCTTCTATCGACCCGAACTTGCTCATGTTACATGTTGGCATCCCCTGTGTGTGAGTGGGACGGAACCACACAAAATCTGATTGCATTCTTTCACCAGAACGCCGTTCTATTGTCAGTATGATCTTGTCGGCTAGCTTGTCCACTGCAATCCCATGGATTATGAATCGGCCATTGCAATTGTACTTGGCAAGGACGTGGCCATCTTTGCTGTACTGACTGACAGCATTTTCATTCATTAGGCGATTTTCGTGGCCTCCTTGCAAAACAACCCACAGAGAGTTGTTGAGGCCTGTGGCTATACCGTATGGTTTCATGTCTCCTGTAGGGATGTTGCGGAGTTTTACACCCTTCATGCTGAAGACTTGGATTGTTTTTATGGAGCTGTGAGTCACAAATATCTCATTATCGGATGACACAGCCAGTCCCGCTGTAGTGCCAGGATAGGGGCCAGTTGCTAGTCGGGAACTGACTCTTTCTTTCTTTTCTGCAGGTGATACAAGTAAAATGCTTAGTGAAGTGGGCACTACTTTTTACAATTTTAAAGATACAAAAACAACATAATATTAGGTAAATTCCATCCAAAGATTACCATTTTGACTGTTTAGGCCATTATTTATTGTTGAATTTTGATTATATGGATGACATCCTCTGGAAGCCCAAAACTGACATGAGTATGTGCAAAAAAAAAGCTTGACAAAAGGAAAGTTGCCTTCATTATGAGTTTTCAGGAATGTTTAACAAACATTAATTGTAGATTCTATGTGTGATGGGCTTATAACTCCCAACCATGGTCTGGAGAAGGCTGGGAGGCCATGGTTGGCTATGTGTGACACTGAGACTTGTACCACTGTATTTGTGCCTGTAACTGAAAATAGTTTACATGCACAGTCCTACAATTAGATAGAGAAATGGATTTTTGTGCCCACCTTCACAACGGTACGTTACCTCCAAGTACTTCTTGGTTTTTCGACACTGGTCACCAAAGTCAGCGATACGCATTGATACTTTCATGTTGCACTGCTGCAAGCCCTGACATCTCTGCCTTACTCTGACTTCGTCCCTGGTTCGCAATTTTCTGTTAAAAGATACAAGATGGTACAAAATGACTTAGTGATATCACCAACGACACTAAAATGCAACAGTTGACTGATTACAAGCAACCCTCACTTCAATGATCAAAATTTACCCTTCTGATGTAAAACATTTTATCTTACGAATCGTATTTCTAAATTCTTTTTCTAGGATTTCTACAACTTCAATTACAAACTACAATTGCTGCAACTTCAAGTAAAAATGTTTATAGATAATACAAATTTTGGTCCAGTGAAAAGTTGAGGTTAAGTAGAAATGTTTTGTAGTACTAAAAAATGCCCTTAGGGCATTTGGACATTCCTAACAGGGATCGAAATAATTTTTTTTTGCTTCATGCAAAATTGCAAGTTGGCAAAAATTTTGAGTTTACGTGCAATTTGAAAAATTTACATGCAAAATACATCTAGGCGGTGATCGTGATTGGGATCGCTAGCTTGAATTGGCAAATTTTAAATTCCATCTAGTGAAGCTACCGGAGAAAGTTACCGGCATAAACAAGGAAGGAAAAAGACAGATGTCAGACGTCCATATGTCGTTCTGTCTAAGAGTAATGGTGTCTAATTCTAAATCCTAAGTTCAGAAAATTTTTATGTGCATATCTTGAAAATTATGTGCAAATTGCATGTTAGGTATGTTTATTTCGAACCGTGCTTAAAGACAGGACCGGAGTGCGCTAGGGGTGGAATTACATGCAGGTCGGCCTATGGTGCTTCTACGTACTCATCCTTTCTTTCACACTTATCCAAGTTGCATCGTCTGATCCAGCCACATTTACACCCCCTCATGGTCTCTCTGTTCCTCCGTCCAAAGAAGACAACGTCAATCACAAGCAACTTGTCTGCTGGGCAAGACAGGTGCATGGTGGCCCGGTGGCAGACTGTTTCTGTAGCGGTGATAGCTTCATTTCATGAAATATTTTCTCGATGTGAATATTATATATTAAACTTTTAAAAATTGAAAAGGTTGGTCGCAGCTTCAAATTGTTGCCAAAGTTGGATGTTTACTTTATTTGACGTTATTGCAACTGATAAATCATGGAAATAGATAAAACAAAGTGCAGGTTAAAAACTTTGTGTAAACTTTTATTTTTTTATTTTTTATTTAAACTTTGTGTTGTAAACTTTTATTTTTATTTCACTGAAGAAGAACGACGGAGGTCGTTTGAAACGTCTGAAGTAAATTTGATTTATCCAGAAGTAGAGATTCAACTTTCATCTTTTCATTATATTCCTGGATGTATAATCTTCACAAACGTATAAAGTGCAGGTTAGTTTTACATGTACTAATGAGAAGATTGAGATTTGTCTCCTTCTGCCATTTTTCAAACTGTCCATATGTTAATTAACCTGACCTTAGATCTCCAAATATTGGGATGAATTTAAACACAAGCAGGAGTTCTTAGACGAATACTCCAGACTTGTCGGGAAATCTGGACTACGACAATGAAATTAGGTGTCTGTGAGCAGATGGCGTTAAAAATTTGTGTCTATATTGGGTGTAATAACTTTATACCTAAGCTTAGATTTTACTTTCAATACTTACCTTTGATGGGTGGGTTGGTACCACCAGTGTTGCAACTGACTGGGTTGGCACCATGGGTACCATTGGTGCTACCGAGGGTGGTTGGATTGGTACTATAATTGATGCCACCAAGGTTGGGTGCATTGGTACCATTACTGCTACCAAGGTTGATTGGGTTGGTACCATTAATACTACCATGGCTGGTTGGGTTGGTACCATCAATGCTACCACGGTTGGCTGTGTTGGTACCATTAATACTACCATGGCTGGTTGGGTTGGTACCATCAATGCTACCACGGTTGGCTGTGTTGGTACCATTAATACTACCATGGCTGGTTGGGTTGGTACCATCAATGCTACCACGGTTGGTTGGGTTGGTACCATTAATACTACCATGGCTGGTTGGGTTGGTACCATCAATGCTACCGAGGTTGGTGGGTGGGTTGGTACCATGGTTGATCCTACCATGGCTGGGTGCATTGGTACCATTGATGCTGTCAACTTGAAGATTAGTTAGGTTGGTACCTCTCATGCCCTGCATAAAAGAAACAAAAGCCTTTTAACACTAACATTAAGTATTGGCTGGTTTTTGTCGACGCCTTAGTGGCGAGCCTAATATTGTATAGTATTGTGTGCAATAATTGTAGGAATTGTACAGGATCAGTCCTTGCAAGGAGAGAGCGACTTTTTGCATGGATTTCGTTTTGACTGGGCGTATTAGGACTGGGTCTTCTTATGCTAGTATGACTTGAGTTCTTTTGTATTTCTTTGAGTTTTGTCGATTAAGTTTAGTTGTCGATACTTATACTTTTTATTCTTTCTCTTCTATCATTTAAAGGATCATTTCAAAATCAGAGGGAAGACACCAGCGCGCGGGCGACGGATTAATGCAAATGAGTGTTTTTGACACACAGGTATCGTACAAATCGTAAGGTATCGTGAATTATTCTGTTAACACTTGTGGTGAAGATAGGAACAAAAGAAAGTAATTCATGCTCCCTCCATCTGACATAAAAGCTCCTTGCTTATATAAAGATTGTGATCACGGCTGCTTTAACTTGTTTAAGACAAGCTATATGTTACAGAAATCATTGGTATT
>NC_049996.1:15983307-15999275 GCF_000003815.2 Branchiostoma floridae | reverse complement strand
ACTGTTAGAAATCTCGATCTGGTCCTTCAATGTTTGCATGCGCACTGCTGATAATCCGTTTTACAGGGGCTTAGCAGTAACGAAAGAAGAAGAGGAAGAAGAAAAACTTTTATGCTACTTCTAACTTGGTGTAGAGTGCTAGTTGATAGTGAAGCAATAAATTATTCACAATTTGGATAAAACAGAAAAAATGGTTATTAGCCCCGTCTTGTTTGAGTTATTTCTAATGAGAGTGTTGCTGGACTTGTCCGGTACTTAATACTAAATTAGACACTCAGTTATCAGGTTTAGTCATTGTTCTTACCTAGCTTTATATGCATAAGAATGTGAATTTATTGGGCATAAGTCAAATAGTTCCTTCTCTAAGTGACACAATTTGAGGCAAATTTGAGGTAAATTTGAACTAAGTCTTGTGATGATCACTTGAGCCCACTAATTTCACATATTTGACAATTCCCTATCAATATGCAGGGATATGAAGGCATACCGCCTTTGATAAATGTGATCTCTATTGGTAGAGATCTCGATCGTAGTCTCTGTCGACAGAAACTCCGATCGGGATCTCCACCGGTAGAATCGCCGACTCTACCGGTAGAGATCCTGATCGTAGTCTCTGTCGACAGAAACTACGATCGGAATCTCTACCGGTAGAATCAGCGATTCTGCAGGTAGAGATCCCGATCAGAGTCTCTGCCGACAGAGACTACGATCGGGATCTCTACCGGTAGAATCGCCGATTCTACCAGATCGGAGTCTCTACCCTGACATATATATATATATATATATATACATATATATTATAGTGTACATTTTGAATGGGTTGGTACATACTTCCAATGGGCTGTTATTGTGCATTGATTTTGCTGACAGTTGATTGGGCCAAAGATGTGAACCTTACCGGTTGAAAGCCTTGGGTGTTGTGATAAAATCTTAGTTTGATGATTGCTGTCACAGTAGATCCAACCAGTAGCAGGGAAATCGCCACAGCAGCGAACAAGCAACATCGACCGCCTGAACAATAGCCTGTGTTTGTTTGATAATCAAATTTAAACCAGTGAGTTTTGTAGTACGAGGGGCATTCAATAAGTAATGTCCCTGACCCATTTCCCATAGCAGGAGATTAATGAAACTTGGCACAGTTATTAGTCTTTCTCTTCATAGGAACCACCCAGAGTTTTGCATTTCTCCCATCATTTGATGTAGCTCTGGACACCGTTCTTGTAGGACATCCCAGGTTGGTCCTCCGACAGATGCCTCATCAATGGCAGAAGAGGGACGACCAGGTCTGGGAGCTGTTTCCACAGACTTCCGACCTTGTTTGAATTCAGGATGCCAGCGTTTTACAAGGTCATATGATGGGGCATCATCACCATAAGTTTTTTTCATTTCATCAAAAGTCCCCTTTGGTGTGCGTCCTTTCAAATACAAAAACCGGATCACTGCGCGACACTCAACTTGCTCCATTTCACACCTGGTCCATTTCACACCTGACTCAGTTCAAACACCAGTAAATCAGTAACCACAATTAGTTCAGAGCTGTTTTTTGCAACATAAGCCATAGAGATATGACTCATTACACATGCAAAATTTCATCTAGATCAGACAACTGGAAGTGGGTCAGGGACATTACTTATTGAATGCCCCTCGTATAAGTAAAAACAAACTTAAAAAAGGATCGTAGCATGAAAATTCATCTGTGCTGGTAAATGACATTATGGATGTGAAATAAATGACATAGCTATGTTCAGTTCAGTCTTAGGCCCAATCTACACACAGCTTTTACCGATATCTGTGGATATCGGTAAGATGTCGGGAGGGATCTAGAACGTAGGGGGCCGGACACCCATGGCGCTTGCAGTCATAAACATATAGCGCAATTTTCCAAATGGCGTTCTATGCTAATGAGCCTTCCCGAAGTCGGGAAGCATCTACACGCGCGCGAAGCTGTCGGGGACCCCTGCTAAGCTATCGGTAAGGTATCGTACGAATGGTCCGGACCTTTTGGGAGAAATTTTTCCGATATCGTAATGGCGAGATAGTAACTAGTACTAGTTCCATCTAGACGATGAAAAAAAGCTGTCGGCGAGAGGTTGTAGGCTCGCCAATATCGGGAAAAACTGTGTGTAGATCGTGCCTTTATTCATGGCCCGCCTACAGCATACTTTAGTGAGGATAACATAGTGAGGAGGAATTTAGACAATCATTCACAAGATTATTACATGTACAGGTGACATCATTAATAAAAGAAAGGTTCCAGTGTTTTTACACCGTAGTGGGCATCTTAGTACTGCAATTAAATAGCTATGTGGCGCTTTAATATATGAACATTGTAGGGGAGTCTGGGGGCATCCTCCCCCTGAAGACATTGATATCTATAACCCTCAGGAATAATTTCCATCATTTTGGGCCAACTTCAATAAAGTAAAGCCAACATTTCTTACTTTTGTTGCAAAATAACAGAAAAGCCACTGGTTAAAACACAGTGCAGGGGCCCGAATCACAGCATACATAATACAGATCACAGCGTAATGGGCCCCTATGCTCAACTTTTGGCCCTGGGTTCCAACTACAAAATGTATGAACAATAAGGTGGACCTTACTCTTTGTACAGTCCTGAAATACAACAAGTTTGTGTCAGTCATCTTACCTTTTGTGTCATCTGGGGCCTGCTGCCCAGCATTTGCGCTGTACATTGGATTTGCTTTAAGTTCATTCGCATTAATCGAAGGAGGCTGAATATCATGTACTCCTGTGTCTTCTGAGGCCTGTTGGGGAACGTTTGCTCTGTACATCGGGTTTGGAAATCCTTCGGCGTCATTTGAGGCCTGCTGGCCAGCATTTGCTCTGTACATGGGGTTTGGAAATCCTTTTTTGAGGGGATTCTGAGCCTCCTGTGCATCAGGGTCATGGCCTCTTTTGTCAGCGTCACTACACTCCTTTGTATTCCGTGCTCTTAAAGCTGCTGTGCGGAGATATGTTTCGTGATCACGCATGTGTGCAACAGCGTAGGGTCGGATGTCACCATCGTCATAGAGGTCTTTACGGCAGGCTTCATCTTTAGCATCATTTTCTGAAGTGTCGGGCTGAGATCTATCAGCATCTCTGTTGGAGTTGGAATTCTTGGTAACTGTACTGCCTGCTTGCTCGACTTTAGGTCCTTCTTCAGCATGTCCATGATCGTTGGGATCTAGTTCTTCGTTATCTGCAGAGGCAGTGTACATGGCCGATTCTTCAGTATTGTTCTTGTCAGATACAGAATATACATCAGCAGATGGGGAGGGCACATCATTATTCTTGGGAATTACATAAAAATGCGCATTCGTGATCACATCAGACTGACTTGTATCTTCAGGCTCATTGCCAATTACATACGTGGCCTCTTCCTCTGAAATGTTGTGTCCTTGAACTCCAAGAGACCCTTTACCACATGTTGACACTCTTGTTGAATCTGCAGTGTTGTCTGTGTACAGGACATCAGACTCCTCTTCATTTTGTAATGGGCTTGTCAGCTCCTCTGGATTTGTAAGATAAATTGGATTTTCTTCTCTTAACAGTTCTTGTCCTGGGTTATTTGGAGAGACTTTAAGGCAGGCTGACATCCTTGTTGGCTCTGCAGTGTTTTCTGCATCCAGCACATGCACATCATCAGGTTCTGGATTATCTTGTAATGGGCTTGTTGGTCCTTCTTGCTCCCTATGATTTGTAGGATTGTTTTCTCCTGTGATTGACTGGCTCATTGTGTCTGGTGAAAAAGCCAGAATGAGATCTTATTAAAAAAAAATGATTTGGTGCAATCCTGTATTTTTCAGCAAGAAATTTAAGATTTACTTGTATTTGACAAGCACAGCTCGCCTGTGTAGTCAAAGTTATCCGTATCTTGCGTTATCTGTATAACCTAGTTCAAAAAACAAACCTCATATACAGTGGAAGCCACTTAATTGCACCTCGGATAAACGCACACTTCGGGTAATTGCACGGAATCCGAAAATCCCAAACCGTCTCCCATTCACTCCATTGTTAGTGACTTCGCTTATCTGCACGACAAAAAATCACCAACGCCGGATAATTGCACGAAAATTTGTCAAACATACGTCAACAAATTGACTGAAAATGCGTGCTAAAAATCGTCAGACACGGTACAAATAAGCCGAAAACGGCCTTTGTGAAGTCGCTATACTGACAACATGTATGAAATTGTTATTGGGATCAAAAGAAAGCGATATTGTGGGGTCGGCACTATGAAGAGACGCCCGCCCGCTTAAGGTCGTCAAAGCCCGCATTACGATTTGGCAGACAACTTGCTGTGACATACTCAATAAAAACTGTTCTCTATCTGTCCATTGTCTAATTACTGTAATTAGGGTAGCGGGGAAATACTTATGCAGTGGTTTTATGGTCTTGGCAGCCAGTCGGAAACAACACAGCGACTCGGGGCCTACAGACGGACATAACACTCGCCTTCGGCGGTGCAATGCTTTAGTTTCGTGCTCAGGAAGCTACATAACGTATACAGTAACTTACTTTTAGTTTTGATTTCAAGTGCATTGCAGCACGATGTTTCGTGAAGACATGTACATGACGTCCGGAGCAGGTACAGCACTACTGTATAAACACGTAAATAAACTGTGCGTTGTACTACCTCCCACACCACCTCTCGGCCCCTCCGACCGTGGTGATGCGGTCCAAATGACCAACTCCGCATTATCGCACACGCCGGATAATTGCACGGAATTCGCTGGCAAATTGAGTGTGCAATTAAGCGGCTTCCACTGTATTGGTAAGCATAACGTTAATGCTGTTAACTATCGTAAAGTGGAATTTGTTATCACCAAGCACAGTAAAGGCATCTTCTCTGGATAGCTTTAAAGAACGCTTGCAGATAGATGTGCAAAAGTTAGGTGTGACGGGTCGTTCGGTGTAATATAACCAGCTGCTGCCGCGCCGCGTGCCTGCGAAGCTGGTGTGTTATGCCGAAGGGCGGTTATACTGGCTATATAGATACAGATACAGAAGTACAGATACAGAAGTATCTTATACCAGTATTCTTACCAGGACTAGCCCTTGATAATAGCCTCCGGCTAGGAGTGCAGCCCTGGCTGTATTTCTCACTATACAGCCGAATAAATCTTTTTATAAGAGAACAATGCCTGAGGTCTAATAGACAATGAGACACTCAGCTGACAACCATTTAATATACTGATTTTGAAAATTATCAATTTTCATGCTGGCTGTGATCCAAACACAAGTGCTCACCAACAGCCACAGTAGAGAACTGTCCCTGGTGCTGAAAATTTGGCTATGGTGTAATTCTGATTACAACTTGCAACTTGTCTCATGTTTTATACTAAGTGTAATATGATCTTAATGCTTCTAAGTACTAATCATCATCAACTGTTGTAAGAGGATTAACTTAAGATTTGGGCAATGTGAACTGGTCTTATCTACAAAGTAAGTAACTCCAAAAGTAATCATGATTGACATGAATATCAGATAGCTTAAATGAACTGAGCATAGTGCTCTGTACATATCAAGTGCAATCAAAATCATGATTTAAAAATGAGACATGAAAATCATAAAAAAGAGGACAAGATAGATTGCTCTCGTGCTGTACTTGAGTGTAATACTTTTCTTGTACTAATTTTGCTACTAGAACGATGGCAATTTGTACTGGAAAAAATTGTATGGTCATTGAAATTGGCAGCACTATTTACTTAAGATGTTCTTGAAAGTATGGGTTTTCTGCATAAGATACATGAAGTAGTCTTCGAACCTTATCTAGATACAGTGTCTTTAGATACTGTTTAGACCACACCAATTCAATTTGTTGCTTCTTGGGTTTCCTGACCCTTTTTTTCAAATTTGGAAAAAAAAATTAGTCCCAAGAAAAATAATATTCCCATTCCAAAAACCCATTACAGCAGCACATACTTCATAAATGCAACAACAAAATAGTAAGTTCAGACATACACACATGGTAGATGTTAAAACCCCTGCACAATGATATTAAGACTGCACAACTCCTTCCTACTTCATACTATCAGACTACTAGTATATAACAAAGCATTAATGCTTATTTGTTTTATTTTGTTTATGTAACGTTACTGTTCATGTCTTACCTACTTTGTCTAGCTATTATATAATGTGATTTTATTCCATTCTGTAAAATCAATGTATTCAGAGGTACTACTGCTCAGGTAACTCTATCTGCAATAATGATATTATGAAGAAAGATTAAAAATCTAAGAAAGAGGTCTGTTGGGAGAGAAGCAGGTCTGATCCCCCTCTGAGCGAAGTAGACTAATTATCAGATTGAGTGGTTGTGTGTGTACATGTATGTTTGATGTACTCATAGGAAGAATTGTTTATTTTTCCAAGCTTTTCACACCTTGACAACTGACAAGAAATAATCTTCTTGGTTTTGAAAGTCGTCCAATGTTAACCTGTTTATCTCTGAAAATTGTGGACATGTGAAAATTCCTCTCTCCCTGTTTCTTCCTCTTTTTGAAGTTAAATACTTCACTAGATGTCATTTCAGTTTTTACTTATTTGTATTCTTCATTTTCCTTCTTTGTTAGATATTCTGTATACCACTACATGTCACTTTGTTTGCAATTAGCCTTTGGGCATGGTCTTGAAATAAAGTTATTATTATTAGAAGCTAACAGGGTTGTCTTCAGAACCTGTCTCTCCCTCTGGGATGGAAAATTGCTTGCTGGGACATAAACTTGCTTGCTGGGACAGAAAATATCTCATCCTATTCAAAATCTCTGAACAACACATGAAATTGATGAAAATATATTTTCCTAGGCATAGAATGACAGATTTTCTGCTCCCCAACAATGAGTGTGTTGGATGGAAAATGTTTTGGTGACAACTGTTCAGCTACACATGTAGGACTGTTCAGCTGCACTATTTGCAAAAGCAACCAAGTCTTCTTGACAACAAACTTAACTGGTCTAAGCTTAGACCAAGATGACTGCAGTGGGTAACCTGGATAAAATCATCAATGATTACACCAAATTATAAGATCATTTATAGCATAAATACATGTAATACTGCATTGTACTGTTTGGTATCTAATCCACCGCTTTACAGTATGAACCATCATCATTTTGCCCACATTTGTCAAGTTATTTCTCACTCCTTAGAAGATGTAAATTTGTGACTTGTCACACTCACTGTTAAGTGAAGCCTTGTAAGTGAAGACTGCTCCAGGTTTACTGAACTGTGTCCAGCTGTCTCACAGACTGTTACTGGCAAAATTTCTGGTCAGAAGAAACAAATTCTCTCCAGCTGGCTCTGGGTGAGGTGTGGCGATCCAAACTGGCAGACTAATAAGTGAGATGAAAAACTGCTTATGGCATGATGAATGATTTATTATTTATTTATTCATTGGTTTGGCTGTTCACATCAATTTATTTTCCTAGTTTTTTTACTCTTCTTAGTATAAATTTAAAATCCTTTAAACTGTGTACATGTACCATTGGATACAGATTATATCCTGTTTTTCTGTTCATATTCCTCTTCTGCAATCAGCAGTGTATTCTAAAATTCTGAGAACCAGGAAATTAGATTGGTGTGCCCTAATTAGAGTTTGTAAGATTTGCTGTGTGGGTGGGACCCTACTGGCCAATAGGAAAGTGTTTTGGAGTCATACATGTACATGAGGTCATTTTGTCATTACCAGGAACTTTTCAGAATATTCATCTTACGTCTTGAGGTATTACGTTATGGAATTTTCCTGCTGCAGCTTATAAAGCGCTACAAACTGGCAGACAAATAACTGAGATGAAGAACTGCTTATGGCATGATGAATGATTTATCTATTATTACCTTCATGAAAAATGGAGGTATAGTTTTTGGTGTGTCTGTCTGTCTGTGTGTGTCTTTTTGTGTGTCCGGATATTTGTGGTCACCATAGCTCTAGAAAATCTGTATGGATTGTGATGATGTTTGGTATGTGGGTAGGGGTATGGTTGGGAAGACAAAGGTCAAGGTCGATTTTGGGCCCCCTGGTGTGTGACCTTGGTACTGCAGCAGAACTTCGATGTTTCGTATCTTTTGACCTGGACATGCTCTGCTCTTCTCTTGATTTTTTGGTGGCAGACAGCTTGTGATGTAACGAAGAAGTGGTGTATGTTTTGGCCCCCTAGCGGCTTGCTCTGGAAGTGCAGGGGCATTCTGATTAAATGGTATGTCAGGTGGGATTCAAACCCAGGACCTCTGGGTTCATCAGCTACACAGTCACTATGCATTATGCCTGCACAAGACCATGTTGATTCCATGTGTCATTTTACCTTTAATTTTGTATTCATGCTGTTTTTTTCTCCACAGTTATACAAGGAGCCCAATGATGTAGTGGAACCCTTAAACCATTCTTCACAATGTTGAATGAGGGAAGCAACCATTCTTCTCCATGGGGAGGTTCTGGAATCAACTATTCTCCTTTATGTGGTATTGTGTAAGTTATCAGAATTTTTTTCAGAATCATTGCCAATCCCTTTATTGGTGGTGTGTATGTAATTTGTATACAGTATCAGGTATCTACATTTTTTTTGTTAGGAATTTTTTATGGTGCATTCAATACTGTATTACTGAATACAGATGATAATGTTTACTAAGTTAACATGTCTTATCTATGTTCTGTTTGATGTTTCACCAGATTTCTTTCTAAGGCACGATCTAGATACAGTTTTTCCCGATATCTGCGAGCCAACAACCTCTCGTCGACAGTTTTTTTTCAACGTGTAGATGGAACTGCAATATTTCTATTTGTTTATCTAGTATATATATATATTATTAAGTTAATTCATTTAGTATCAGTTTTTTTTACAAGTTATTTACTGTGTTTTCTCTTCTTCTCCTTCTTCTCCATATTGAGGTGATGGAGCCAACCATTCTTCTCCATGGGGAGGTTCTGGCATCAACCATTGTCCTTTATGTGGTACTTCAGAATTATCACCCTTTATTGGTGGTGTGTATGCAATTTGTATGCAGTATCAGGGATCCGCATTGTTACGAATTTCTTATGGTGCATTCAGTACTATATCACTAAATACAGATGCTTAATGTAAGTTAAATCCTGTTATCAATGTCCTGTTTGATGTTTCACCAGATTTCTTTCAGGTAAGATGCTCATGACTTTTTAATGTGTGTGTGTGTGCATGTGTATGTGTGTACATGTGTGTGTGTGTACATGTATGTGTCTGTGTGTATTTATATAGTTTTTTCTATCTATTTATCTAGTATATAATATATATATTTAAGTTAATTCAAGTGTCAATTCTTTGTAAGTTCTTTACTAAGTGTTTTTTTTAAATATCAAGTTATTGTCCTGATCAGTCATTGCCATTAGGTATGCTGGTGTTTCGAAGCACCGGGTCTTCAGCTTAGCAGAGACCTCCCCTGGGGAGCATACTGTATGCATTGCTGACAGGAGTGAAAATTATTACAAGTTTTTTTGGAAGTGTGTGGTGGAAATAGAGAACGGGAGGTGGCGGAGAACGGGAGGTGGGGGCGTAGAACGGGAGGTGGGGGCGGAGAACGGGAGGTGGGGGCGGAGAACGGGAGGTGGGGGCGGAGAACGGGAGGTGGGGGCGGAGAACGGGAGGTGGCGGAGAACGGGAGATTCCAGACATACCATACATTCCAAACATTCCATACATGCCAGACATTCCGTACATGCCAGACATTCCGTACATGCCAGACATTCCGTACATGCCAGACATTCCGTACATGCCAGACATTCCGTACATGCCAGACATTCCGTACATGCCAGACATTCCGTACATGCCAGACATTCCGTACATGCCAGACATTCCGTACATGCCAGACATTCCGTACATGCCAGACATTCCGTACATGCCAGACATTCCGTACATGCCAGACATTCCATACATACCAGACATTCCATACATAGGCTGTGACACCTCCGACGAAGCCTGTGCTCGAAGTCCTACAACTATTTTAACAGTTACTACATTATCAATATTATTAATATTAAGTTATTGTCCTGATCAGTCATTGCCAAGGTATGCTGGTGTTTCGAAGCACCGGGTCTTCAGCTTAGCAAAGACCTCCCCTGGGGAGCACACTGTGTGCATTGCGGACAGGAGTGAAAATTATTACATGCATTTTGGGAAGTGGTGTGTCTCTGCTTTGGTCAGACACAAAAGAAAACACCAACTAGATGTGTGGTGAGTGTAGATATAGATTGGCCAAAGTGGTTTTATCTGCCGCAGATTAAGTCACACTGGTCACATTCATACTTTTCTATCAGAGCACTAGAGGTGAAATTAGAGCACTTTAAATCTATACTTAAATCTAAAACTGTTCAGTTTAATTTAAAATGTAATCTAAAAGTTATTTTTAAATCATTTATATAACGTTACATTTTTTATAAACTTTCAAACCACTAACAAGACAGTTATCAAAATAATTGCATACTTTTAGATTTTGTACACAATATACGCAATTTTCCTTCTAAATGGAAACTAACCTTATATGCTATCAATTTAAACCTTTCCGAGTATCATGTATACTTTTTCATTAAATCTATTGTTTTCAAAGCTAGAATTGTAAGTAAAACTGTAGTCAATATATTATTTCTTTTTTCAAAATTGAAACTAAACTTTAAACCTTTCAGAATAATCAAGTCTATATTATTTTATGAAACCTGACTTATCATTAAGTCTTATCATTCATAATGGTATAGTTTTTTTATTACTCTTTAAGGTTTAAATTCAAATGTTACTTTCAATATTGCAGCTAATATTATAAAGAATAATTTAGACTCTCTTCTTATTCATTTCTCAAAATTGTAACTAAATTCCATTAAAACCTTTCGGAGTACTTAAGAAGTATACCATTACGAGACTTATTACTTATGTCACTATCTATGTCATAGCTATAAACCATTTACAATAATACGTCAGATCATAAAATAATGATATTTCATTTCAAAATTGGAAGTAGCCTTTAAAAGTAATCAAAAAGTATACCATTATTATTTTGTGATACCTGACTTATAATTTATGTGATACCTTGAATCCATAAAAGAATAATCTTATAAACAGAACACACAAACTTCAACATGAACTATGCTGGTAACCTTTGTTTACAAAAAATATGTCAGGAAAATTCTGACATTCAACCCATTTTTGTAAACACAGGAACCAGCTAAGCTCACTTATCTTAGCAAACTTTTATTGTACAAACTCATACAAACACACAATATTGATCATAAACCCTACATAACTGTGATTACAGTCACTATCATTCTTAACAACAACATGTGACTTATACATACTAAATTTGAACAAGATTTGATACATTTTCCAAAAAACATCAATGCAAGAAAACTCACATTCAAAGAAAATACTTGTCTCTCACTACAAACAAGATGCGGCGTGCTTTGCACCAACAATTTTAAGGGTAATAATAAATTTCATACACAGGCGTAAAATCTACTGTAAAGTACACATCAAACTGAAACATTTTTATATTATAAGCATGCGTTCAGTCAGAATTCACCACAAACCATCAACATTAAATCTTCCATTGACTGCGTTTTACACAAAGTCCACACATTTCCAAGCTGAAATATTACTGTATCTATGCGAGATATGCCATATTGCAAGTTTTGTCATTACAAAGCGACAGGGAGACCATATGTTTTACTGTACTATATTTACTATAGGCCAATAAATCCACTCTAAGTCAGAAAGTAATGGTTGATCTTCCAGAGGTCGTCCATGCATCCTCAAAGGGATAGTAAGGGAGGACCGTTCAGCCGTGCCCGCGACTATCAACACACTTCTTCCCAACTAAGAATGGCATTTACTGACAAACATGCAATTTACTTTCAATTGATGCACAGTAAAAAATATGATCACCACAACTGTACATTACAAACAACATTCAGCATGTTTTGCACTCTTCACACTACAACATTACTATCAGATACAGCAATCTTACAATATGTTGGCAACATTGCAAGCTTTCCGTCATTAAATCTTCCATTGACTATTAATGCATTTTACACAAAGTCAATACTGTACACTTCTAAGCTGAAACAGTAAAGCAGGATATGCCAACGCAAGTTTTGACTTAAAGAATGGAATTTACTGACATCAACATGCACTACTCTTATGTACAGTAGATAATACAGTATCATTACCCCACTATAAAATCTTCCATATACAGTAGAAGCCAGTTAATTGCACAACAGATTATCGCACACTTCTATTAACTGCACGGAATCCCCAAATCCCAAACCGGTGTGGTCCAGCTGGATAACTTTGCATTATTGCACCAGTCGGATAATTGCATGAAACACGCTGGCAAATAGGTTGTGCAATTAAATGGCTTCTACTGTACTAATACTGCATTGTACACAAAATATCTTCAAACTAAAACACTACTACATGTACGTGAGAGGTCACCATATGTTTTACTGTACATCCACATATATCTACTATAGGCCAATAAATCCACTCTAAGTCAGAAAACAATGGCTGATAGACCAGAGGTCGTCCATGCATCCTCAAAGAAATAGTAAGGGAGGACCGTTCAGCCATGCCCGCGACTATCAACACACTTCTTCCCAACTAAGAATGGAATTTACTGACAAACATGCAATTTACTTTCAATTGATGCACAGTAAAAAATATGATCACCACAACTGTACATTACAAACAACATTCAGCATGTTTTGCACCAAGAATCTTTAGGAAAATGATAAAATTGATACACATTAACTCAAACACTTATAACATAAGCAATCGTTCGGTCATAACTCACAACAGATTAAATCTTCCATTGACTATTAATGCATTTTACACAAAGTCAATACTGTACACTTCTAAGCTGAAACAGTAAAGCAGGATATGCCAACGCAAGTTTTGACTTAAAGAATGGAATTTACTGACATCAACATGCACTACTCTTATGTACAGTAGATAATACAGTATCATTACCCCACTATAAAATCTTCCATATACAGTAGAAGCCAGTTAATTGCACAACAGATTATCGCACACTTCTATTAACTGCACGGAATCCCCAAATCCCAAACCGGTGTGGTCCAGCTGGATAACTTTGCATTATTGCACCAGTCGGATAATTGCATGAAACACGCTGGCAAATAGGTTGTGCAATTAAATGGCTTCTACTGTACTAATACTGCATTGTACACAAAATATCTTCAAACTAAAACACTACTACATGTACGTGAGAGGTCACCATATGTTTTACTGTACATCCACAGATAGTAAGGGAGGACCGTTCAGCCATGCCCGCGACTATCAACACAATGGCTGATAGACCAGAGGTCGTCCATGCATCCTCAAAGAGATAGTAAGGGAGGACCGTTCAGCCATGCCCGCGACTATCAACACAATGGCTGATAGACCAGAGGTCGTCCATGCATCCTCAAAGAGATAGTAAGGGAGGACCGTTCAGCCATGCCCGCGACTATCAACACAATGGCTGATAGACCAGAGGTCGTCCATGCATCCTCAAAGAGATAGTAAGGGAGGACCGTTCAGCCATGCCCGCGACTATCAACACAATGGCTGATAGACCAGAGGTCGTCCATGCATCCTCAAAGAGATAGTAAGGGAGGACCGTTCAGCCATGCCCGCGACTATCAACACAATGGCTGATAGACCAGAGGTCGTCCATGCATCCTCAAAGAGATAGTAAGGGAGGACCGTTCAGCCATGCCCGCGACTATCAACACAATGGCTGATAGACCAGAGGTCGTCCATGCATCCTCAAAGAGATAGTAAGGGAGGACCGTTCTTTGGAGTTTTACCCTAAGTTTTTGTCAACATCTAATAAGACAGTATCAATGTTCAACACATTAACGCAGGGAGGGAGTGACCATACTAGTATTTTACTGTACGTCATCATTTACATTTTCTATGAGCATAGCAGAGGCCGTTCAGAAGCAACAGGAGACTGTTAACGGTCAAAACTCTATTATTTTGACGTACAGTAAATAAATCTGATCACTCCACCTCTATTATAGGAACGTGATGAACCTGGATGGAAGCTTAACATCTATTAGTTTCAGGAGAAACTACACATACATCAAATACAGTATTTACTACAGTAACTATTAGTTTTCTCCCATTGCTTTATGCACCACGTTCACCACATTTAACGTACTACATGTAGTAGCTTTAAATGCAATATATTTGTGGATTAAAATGAATAAAAGTCAAGCAAGACATGTATTGAATTTACAAAAATGTATCATTGTAACAATTTCTGAACAGTCAACCTTGAAAATCACCAATGTCATCTGTCAAAATATGATCAGCTCAACTGTGAAACATGTCTTCTCCACATCCCCTGGACCGAAGGCTGGCCCGGTGTGTCTGACTAGAAGGAAAGAAAAAAAAAGTGTCAAATCTTAAGACATTGATAACTTTGTGAACTCTTGGAAGTGAATGTTGTCATTTGAAACTATGTCCCTAACTCCACTAAACGTTTCATAACTTTTCAACAGGATGGCATCTGAAAGCAATGTTCGAATCAAAGTATTTTGCTAAAATGGTAAACCTAAAATGTTCATTTGATTACAGATACTAATAATATTTGCATTGCCGCTTGAGCTACTTGAACCTGCACTATGTAATGGCCATTCTTATACTACTGTAAATGCAGAAATATTCGCGGTGGATTAATGTTCGCGGTTTTCGCGGTGACCACTTCACCGCGAACTTAAAACCACCGCGAACATTTTTCTATTATAGTATTAGACTGCAGTCTATTGTGTTATCACGAAATTAAATCCACTGCGAAAAGTCCTTTTCCACGCTACCGCGAAATTAAATCCCCGCGAACTTAAATGCATTTACAGTACCTATATCACAAGAATGTCATGCATGCCAAACTAAAAACACACTCCACGATAAATGTATCCACAGATTTGTAATCATTATGCACAAAAGTTTAACATTGAAATGTGTTGCAATGCATATCATGTTGACTGTCAATTTCAATGTCACAACAAAGATAGACATAGACCAAAATACAAAAACTGGAATTTCTGCTGCAGTACCGAGAAACACTGCCAGGCTGCTGAATATTAACCATGACCTACAACTTTACCAACATGCCAAAAATCACTCGTTCCAGAAATTTTTAACTTATGCTGACCACAAGTATGCTAAAACAGACGCACACAGAATAAACGATTCTAATGAAGGTAACAAGAAACAGAGAAATTGATTCTATCCTGCTCTGCTAAACATTCTGCATACAATCAACTTTCAAATTTATTAACCAAAAATCGCAAAAATGTAATCTGAACATCAACCACTTAAAGGCAACCTAAGCAATATCACATTGTTAAAAGTGGAAATATTCTGCATAAGGCAGTCTGTATGATATTGACATCTAATACACTATTTTAGCACATTTACATCATTATTTCATAAATTGAGCCGTTAAAAACAGCGCAGGAATGAGTTGCACAAGGATTCCAGATCAAGTCCTTATTTTTTGGGGGTACAATAATAAGGAATATCCTATTGCAACTTGTCTCTGGGCTGTTTTTACCGCTCAAAGTATCAAATTATGATGTAAATGTGAGAATACAGTGCAGTAGATATCATGCAGATTGCCTTATTCAGAATATTTCCACTTTGACGCTGTAATATTGCTTAGGTTGCCTTTAACTTATGCTGACCACAAATATGCTAAAACAGACGCACACAGAATAAACGATTCTAATGAAGGTAACGGTTAACATGAAACAGAGAAATTGATTCTATCCTGCTCTGATAAACATTCTGCATACAATCAACTTTCAAATCTATTAACCAAAAATTGCGAAAATGTAATCTGAACATTAACCACTTAACTGTGAAACACACGTATTCTTGAGACGGAAGTCTTCACTGTTCTCCACATCAGTATGTCTGTACAGGAGTCTGGAGTCAGCAGCGATGCCGTGT
>NC_049996.1:15945127-15980406 GCF_000003815.2 Branchiostoma floridae | reverse complement strand
ATCATACACAACTGTACTGTTATCGATAATGTTTTGTTGTTGCTTTGTGTGTAGCCTCTTAGTACTGTTGTCTGTATAGCTATTAGTGTTATTAATTGCCATACATTGTACCAAGGACGTTACGTCCTTGATTGTACATACTGTGCGATTGTTGAGCAATAAAATTCATTCAATTCAATTCAAGACCTACCGTATCGTGTCCCATAGACCGAATATCAATTCAATCCATGCAGGCATTCTTTAGTTAGTCTTCTACACACGCATACACAAGCGCTAACCAAAATATAACCATCTTGGCGAAGACTCTACTCTACTCTACTCATAAAATTATTACTTGCCCGAAACGCTACGTGGCTCCAAACAGGAATTTTTGGCGAGAAATCCAATCTCCAAGTAGATCTTGCGTGGCATAAGATAGTATCATTACTCCTCTGCCGGCTAAACTCCTACCCCAGCTTATGATACTGTCTTATGCCACGCAAGTCTGCTTGTAGATTACGAGAAATCCTCCAAAGCTGCGGAGCCGCCATTACCGTCTCCTTCTTCCTCAGAAACTGCGGGTTCGCTGCGCGGTGCATCGTGGGTATCACCACGTGCAGGGCCAGCTGATCCTCACAGCTGAGCACTTTGGCGCCAAAACTGGAGTGCTCTAAGAGTGAACTGTTCAGTCGCGCCAAGGTCGTTATGTCGCGCTTATAAAGCCTGACTGAAAAAAGTGAAAACCCATAGTTGTTGTAACTTATAATGAGCCCTTTACAAAAGAGGAAAGCAGACTTCAGATTTAGACCATACAATTAAATACTCCACGTTCAAGGCTGCTGGAATTTGATTGCAATCCAAATACGCTCTACACCCCAACACTCAACCAAGGACTCAACTAATGAATTTACTACTGGGCCAAGCTGCCTGACATAAGCGCCCCGCAACGGAATAAAATATTACTGCAGCGGAACTGTTGACAAACAATCTCCTTCCGAATGACGTATGATCTTTAAGGAAAACGGATGTTTAGTAAGTAAATATTGATTAATTGGAGGGTGGGCTGGTATAAATGTAGCCATCATAGTCATATGAGTGTTATAAAGTCCAGGGTCAGCGTCACAGTACATTGCCAAGCTTTAGTATCATGACCATGTTATTTGTGCTGTGTGCCGTTGTGTTGGTCTCTCAGGTGGCCGGCCAAGAGGTGAGTGTGTTCTGGTTATTGTAAATGCAGAAACTTTCGCGGTGGTTTAGTTTTTGCGGTGGCCGCTTCACCGCGAACACCACCGCGAACATTTTCCATGGCAGTAAGAGACTGCAGTGCATGGTGCTACCGCGAACTTAAAACCACCGCGAAAATTCATTTTCCCGCTAACGCGAAATTAAATCCCCGCGAACTTAAATGCATCTCCAAGCAGATGTTGGGACACAGAATCGTTACATTCTCCTAGCTGCTCGTTTCTATGGCAAATCATTTCGCTCCATATGTTGTAACCACTGGCTCCAAACATCAATCAATCAATCAATCAATCAAATGGTTTATTCAGAAAAAAAAACAAGACACTGGCAACCAGAGGTTGAATTACGGCCTTGCTGTACAGCACCTCTGTGCTACAAATACAATGAAATTATCAAAAAAACGTTACATATATACAATAGATAATATACAGTCGCATTGTTAACATTAATTTCCATTCTTTTTGTTCAGCAGGCATGTCATGTATGGGATTGTATCGTTCTGCTTGGAGATTAGATTTCTGGTGGTTAAGGTTTATGATAAGGATTTGGGGTAGTGTTTCGTATCTGATACCGAAGGTTTGGAGTATAAATCATGTTACATTTAGCTTTTCTGAACTTAGGCTTGAAAATACGACAAATATATGTACGGGAACAGTGTTACGTTGTTTTCTTCACAGAACAGGTAAGCTGCCTTTAAGTGTTTCACATAAATCGAGTGAGAAAATCAATTCCTTTCCAAGGGTTCGAACGCGGATCCGAACCTTAAGATTCTAAGTGAACAACGCTAAACTACAATGCCACATTGTTGCCGTTTAAACAGTTTGTTCGAACAGGAGAGGATTCCAGACAACAATTCAAGACATTGATACATCCATGTCCATTAACTGAAAGTATTTTGTCCGTTAATTCAAGAGTAATTTAAAGAAGATACTTTTAGGTACACTGTGTCTTGTTCATTCCTTTTTTGTTGTCGATGAAAACAGTGTAACAGTAACATTGACTGTTCCGGAGGGTGTTGTCGTGTTGATGGAACAGCCGTTTCGGGATGGGTCATGCCATGGCCATCGAACACAGGTATCTAGAATATTTTCTTTTTCTTTCTCCTTCCCTTCCTCACTATCTCCCTCTTGCTCTTTCCCTTCTTTTCGCTTTCTTTCTTTCCTTCCTTACTTTTTTACTATCTTTCCTTTTCCCTCCCTTCCCTCTTCCTTTATCGTTCTTCCGTTCTCCCTTTTTCTTTTCTTTTCCTTCTCTTCCTTCCTTCTTCCTTTCTTCGTTGTCCCTTCCCTTTTCTTTCTTTCATATCTTTTTTCTACCCCTTCCTCCTTCCCTCTTCCTTTATTCTCCTTCCCTTCATTTCGTTCTTTCTTTTCCTTCCTTTCCTTCTTCTTTCCGATCCCATCTATCCCGTCATACAGAAAACAGAAGATTAAGGCCATGACTAAATCGTATCTTCCCCCAGATGATTTCCGTCGCAAGTGTGCCCTCGACCTGTCCTGCTATCCCTCCCTCCCTATCGTTTTTTCTTTCGTTGTTTCTTTATCTTTGTTTCTTTCTTTCTTCCTTCTCTCTTCGTTTCCTCTTCATACTTTTCTTTCTTTCTTTCTTTCTTTCTTTCTTTCTTTCTTTCTTCCTTTTTATTTCTTCCTTTCTCTCTGTCTTTCTTTGGGTCTTTCTTTATTTCCTTCTTCTTTCCCATCTATCTCATCATACAGAAAATAGAAGATTACAATCATGACTATAACGTATCTTCCCTCAGGTGATTTCCGCGGCACGTGTGGGCCGTACCTCCAGGAAGGCGAGTCCTGCAGCCTGGGGTACCCTGTAGCCTCCAGCGCCGACTGCACGTGTGCCCTCGGGCTGTCTTGCTATCCCTCCTTCTCTATCGTTCTTTCTTTCTTTTCTTCCCTTTTCTTTCTCTTTCTCTCGTCCATCTCTCTTCGTTACCTCTTCATACTTTTCTTTCTTCCTTTTCATTTCTTCCTTTCTCTCTGTCTGTCTTTCTTTCCTTCTTCTTTCCGATCCCATCTATCCCATCATACAGAAAACAGAAGATTACAATCATGACTATAACGTATCTTCCCCAGGTGATTTCCGCGGCACGTGTGGGCCGTACCTCCAGGAAGGGGAGTCCTGTAGCCTGGGGTACCCGGTAGCCTCCAGCGCCGACTGCACGTGTGCCCTCGGGCTGTCCTGCTATCCCGAGGCCGGCTGGTTCAGCGGAGTCTGCCGCGCCACCGGCTCACAGACCTACCCTCCTGTCGTCGGCCCTCTGCCTGTTGGTTAACACAATGGGGCAGAACAATACGACATGAATGCCTGGTTGCGGCTATCCTATTATGAAATGGGCCTTTTCGAAACATGCATTCTGTTTGTGGAGGTTACTTGTTCCAAACCAACACAAATGATAACTTTGATAATTAACTTTACTTTTTTAAAATAGCAGCCCCCTTCACAAACCCTTTCGTCGGCCCGCTGGCTGTTGAATTGGTTAACACAGTGGTATAGAGCAATACGACATGAATGCCTAGTTGCGGCTATCCTTTCATGAATGAGAAAGTTACGGAACATACGTTCTTTTTGCGGAACATACTAGTACGTTCTTTTTCTGTTCTTTTTACAGAACATACGTTCTTTTTCCGTTCTTTTTACGGAACACACGTTCGGTTACTTGTTCCAAACAAAAAGGAATTTTTCGTTAAATACATGTAACGTTATTACCATTGTAACAGCAACCATTAAAAAAGGCTGAACCATATGATTAAAGGTTTTCAAACATATAACATCCACATTAAAATGGCTCAACTTTGAGCTCACGCCAAATCGTTTCCTGTTATTGTTTATTTTCTTTCTTCAATCTATTTTCTAGGCTTTTTTTTCTTTCCACAAGTTGACACATAAGCTATTGATATTGACAAGAGCCTTTTCAACCGATTCTTATAATAGTGTAATGTTCTCCTAGTTTTATATTGTAAGCATTCCGTATTGTACGTCCACATAAAACACGCTGTATCATGAAACACCTGTCCCCTTCCCAACGCTATGTGACCTCTTTGACCCCCTCTTTCTTTCTTATTTTGACAACACCCGGTCTATAATTAGTAAACTTTCCCGCCGTCTCATGGCAAAGGAAAGTTAACCAACCCCTAAACATGAACTTTAACCCCACGAGTCACGGACACAAAGCCTGTAATACATAAACTATCGCTGTTGGGGGCTTGTTGTAGCCTGGGTAACATCCGGAAAGTAGTTCGCTCGGGCGTTCATTATATACTATAACGTTACACAATCGCTTCTAGCACCGACATCCATTATACACTATATACAGTCACTTCTCTGTGTTTCCGTCTGGATTGTGTTTCCGTCTGGATAGCAGAAGCGAACATAGGAGCGAACTACTATCCGGATGGTACCCAGGCTAGGCTTGTTGGGCCTCTGACTAGTAGACATTAGTTGCTAGAAGCGACGTTTACACGTCAACTTACGGCGCGATCACTTTCGTCGTATGGTGTCGTGCAGCTCTAGGTGTCGTGCGACGTTTTTTGATGTGTTAGAATTTGTAAGCAGGCTCAGTGTGACAGAACCAACCACCGGCTACCAACCAACAACGACCTAAGACGCCTTTCTAGTAAGAAGACAGTTGATTTTATTAACAACAAATGCACAACTATCTCAAGAACTCCATCAGTTCGATCGCACGATAACGTTAATCGTACGACATGTATGGCAAGCTTCTCTGTTACAAGACAGTTTATCTTTTTTTTTTACCACAAATGCACCACTGTCACAAGGATGTAGCCTCTGCCAGGCTTCGTAGATCGGTGGTCTAATTGCAAAAATTGGACAAATAGAGTCATCGTACACTAGGGGAGTTAGCCGGCCAGAACAATCATTTCCTCACTACCTCAGGTACGCAAGCTGTTCCCTAGCCGGCTGTACTTCTCTGGTCGGCTTACTCCTCTATTTGTTCCATTTCTATGGTTTTCCCAGCACCTATGGAGTCTGGTAGAGACTAACAAGAACGCCTTCGACTTGCGATGGTACGACGGTTGTACGTCGTATGCGATCGGGTCCCCAAAACACTGCTACTCTTGTCGTAATTCGTAGTCCATGGCAGGACGCGTATCTTGCACAGAATAAATGTTTACGTAACTGTAAAGTGATACCGGCCGCCTTACCAAGGAATAAAAGAAAGTTTGACACCATTGTATTGACAAGACCAGTGTGCGTTTTATATACTTAACCATACGTAACTTTATATTAGAGATATGGAGATATAGAATCTAAGGAATCTATCTCATTCGTATCCACGTTTTCGGTATAAAAGATACAAGATTTTAGAATAAATGAAGTTTAAAAAAGAGACTTAAGTCAGTGCATGAATAGGTGGACCCTTTGCTATAAAGAATCGGAAACAATGTAAAAGTGGGGACACCGAAGCCGGGTTGACCTTTGTGTACAAAACAGCCGGTTTTTAAGGCGATACCCGGTGCGGTGTGTTGACATGGCGGGTATCCAGGCATCCGGCCCTGGGGCGGTAAGCTTACGGTACACCCCTCGGGCTGGGGGGATACAAGAAGGGTACTCTCTAATCTACCTGCTCATTCACACCTGGAGCGAGCCACCTGTACGTCCACATATCGCTAGGACGTCGGTCTTCCTATAAAAAGGTAAGACTTGTAGTTTTATAAGGGAAATATCTGTTAAACATTCCAAATTCAAGATTGGAAGATTTCCATTCGCTATTCTGATCAGTAAACCTAGTGGGCAACATTACCAAAGCATCAAAAGATAGAAAACTTGTAGGATACGTAGGGTACTTGTATGACCTAATAGGTGTACGGTACGTCATGTTAAGAGGAGTTACATGTATGTATCCTATTCAGGTTCATACCGTTAAGCGTCTCTATAACTCTGCTTTGTTGCAAGGGGTTTCCGTCAAACATGTGTCCAGACATGGGTGAACAAACAGAAATTCACTAGCGGCGGGTCCTAACCCGAACCTTAGACATGTTTCTTAAACAGAAATGTTGAACCGTGAGTTCGGGTCTGGCGATTGTATAAACTTGTCAACTTTCTTTCATATTTGCTACTAACAACATTAGGCATAACATAACCTTACTGCTTCTCAGTATAGTGTATGATATGACCCTATAGGCCACTATAGTGTATGATATGACCCTATAGGCCACACACATTGACACGGAAGGATTGACAGAATAACGCAAGTAAAGACTGGCTTCTCTTACGCCTGATGCTTACAGAAGACAAAAAGCGTATGTAGGGACGTATGTAGGGACGTATGTAGGGACGTATGTAGGGACGTATGTAGGGACGTATGTAGGGACGTATGTAGGGACGTATGTAGGGACGTATGTAGGGACGTATGTAGGGACGTATGTAGGGACGTATGTAGGGACGTATGTAGGGACGTATGTAGGGACGTATGTAGGGACGTATGTAGGGACGTATGTAGGGACGTATGTAGGGACGTATGTAGGGACTATGGTACCCAGAGGTCCTGGGTTCGAATCCTACAATGCTACGGATCTTCACCCAGGAGTAAAAATGGGTGCCTAACTTCGGTTGGGGAGGTAAAAGGCAGTGGAAGGAGAAGGATGGGCTCTGCCTGGACACAGTGGATAACAACCCACTGCCCATACAGCCTTAAAAGGGCTATGGGACTACCTCTACCTTATTAACATGTACCAAGACAATGTTGTTCTTTGTTATGTGGCTAAAAATGTCAAAATCAGTCATTAATTGTCCTTTCATGTCTACAGTTTGATAAAAAGAAGAAAAAAAAGAAAGCTCGCATCTACAGTAACGGTGTGGTCAAATCTACCGTAGGTCGCCCTACGATTTTCATGTAGTAGAATTTTCAGATATGAAAAAAATGACATTCTTTCTCTTTCAGTAGCTGCGGTTCTTTCTTTAATGTCTTGATGACTATTGTGAACAATCAAACCCAATTTTCACATCTTCACACAAAAAAACAGCAATTGTACAAATTGAAACACTACAATTGGTTGAACAAAGTCACTCATTAACACTAATATAGGCGAAAATAACAAAAATTACGATTTTACCACCACCTATTTGTTTCCTACAACAGTGTCCAGACGAGTGGTACCATGATAATTCGCTACGCTGCGTTTGAAAGATAATATGATTACACAGTGCTGTTCTATACTGAATACTTTACTCGGGGCGAGTATCTATCCCATTGTTATTCCACTTAAGACACCTGCGACGACTCGGCGAAAACAAAGAGAGGACTTCCTCTGCCAGGTCGCACGGAAAACGAGAGTGGACATATTGTCTATCTTCTTAGATTAGGGTGGAATCTTACCTTAAGTAAACGTGGAGACACAAACAAATAAACGGGTTGTTAAGATTTTACGTCCATTCACAGGATTTATTAGCCTGGGTACCACCCGGGTAGCAGTTCGCTCCTATGTTCGCTTCTGCGACTGTATATAGTGTATGATAAATGTCAGAGCGAGAAGCGACTGTATATAGTGTCTAATTCTCTTCTTCGTAAACTCCGCAGAGAACTAAGTTTCCTGTCTATTCACACACTGGACAGACACGGGAATAGGGTAGCCTATGTTCGCTTCTGCGACTGTATATAGTGTATGATAAATGTCAGAACGAGAAGCGACTGCATATAGCGTATAATCAACGTCGGGCGTGGCGTAACTGATAGAGCGTTCGGATCGGAATCTACAGGTCCTGAGTTCGATCCCCGCGTGTGTCCCTGGGAAAAGCACTTCGCACGATTCATCACTTCACCCAGGTGTAAAAATGGATACCTGACTTCGGTCGGGGAGGTATAAGACTATCTTTACCCTCTGTCTGTACCGTGTACGTGGCACTGCTAATCATACAGTTACAAAACTTGAGTGCAGTGCCACAATGTCCTCATCTGTCCAAAAGCAAATATAGAAAAAATTAACGTCGGAGTGAACTACTTTCCAGATGGTGCCCAGGCTAAGGATTTATCACTTAATCGCTTAAGTGGATATACTCAAAGAAACAAGTTACATGGTAGACTGACTAGATTATGTTTAAAAGCCCCTGTCCCACATTCAGAACCTTTCCACGATTTTGCTCCCGACCACTCCCAACCAAGGTTGGCACTGGGTTTGGAGTAGCCCTGAATACAGCATTTCTAGCTCTAGTTAGCTTCTATGTGACTATACAGCTCTCCCGACTTTTATTTGCAATTGTCAAAAGTTATAGTCGGCTGGTGCAGATGATTTTAAGGACTAGTGGGCAAACTCGCCGACCGAGTAAGGGCCAGGGCCAAGTTTCGGGAATAAGAGGAAATAGAGTTAGGCTCCCGCGACATCACGAAAGGAAATAAAAGTTCAAAGTTGGTAGAATAAGTAATTAAAGATATTTCAGGTCATGGGCTAAATGGAGGAGGTTATCAATTCGCGTTTTTTGGTCTGTATGTTTCTTGGTTTATTCGCAATAACATATTTCCTATGTTGGCCACTTTCATCATAGAATGACAGGTAGTGATCATTGAATCTGAGTTTTGAATCTATTTAGATCCACAATTAGCCTCATAAGAGGCTATTCTGCCTGTGGTCTACACATTCATATTTACGATTTACATACATTTTCACATTACACACAATTCAAAAACACACAGAGACATGCAAAGTGACAATGAATAGCAGATGTAACGTAATTCCTCATAATCAATAATTACAGTCCAATATTTTGCTAATTGTCGCCTGTTCTGTTCCACAACTGTGACATCCTGTACAGAAAGCGCCTTTTCTGAGAGTTGGATTTTGCTTTAGGGAGTCTGATCGTGTTCATTCTGGTGGAGCGTGTTTGGTAGTAATGAATCTCAGACTGGAAGGTCAAAGCTTTATTTGCATAACGAACCCCTTGTTTATGCCTTTCCTCCCCTCTGCAGCGCTGACGGACTGACATGGTCGCCATGGCCGTCTCCAGTCGACACGTCAGGAAGAGGATGGAAGCTCTCAACAAAATGGCGGCCGGACGGGTGCAAGTGCTCCTCAAGAGCATCGAGAAAAATATCGAGATCCAGAAGCACAAGACAAGACGATTTAAGGAGAAACTACACGAGGAACTTGTGGACATGAAGGCATCGCAAGTAGCTTTCTCCATGCATAACGTTGGTACAGAGGACGGTTCACGCGACACCACAAAATTCAACCCTGTAGAAAACGAAAGCGTAAGATACGCCCGCCTGGTCGACAAGGAGTTAGAAACGGTAAAAGTGCTTCTCAGTTCTGTCAACATTCGCAGAAAGAAACAGGCGAAACTATTGACGAAATGTCGAGATAAAAACAATAGACTCATCAATAGGAAAATGACAACAAGACAGATATATAAGACTTATTTTCCCCACATACCAAGAGAAGATACGCCGAAAGCAGAAGTAGAAGAAGAGTCGGACGAAGACGAAGGAACCAGAGTCTTCCAACCGCCTACAATCTTAACCCTTCCCACACTGCCCCGCGGCAGGCTTATACCCATCATGACGCCGGAATCCCCACAGAAGAAGGGAAGAAGAAAAGAAAGAAAAGAAAAGAAGGAGAAAAAGGAAAAGAAGAAGAAAGACGTTGACTCAGACGATGAAGCAAAAAGTGTTCCACCCACAAGAGAAACTGATGATGGTGGGTTTGGGTTTTTCTGAAGACAACAGTGAAAAAAATAACCGGTCCTGCAATGACAAAATGTGCATCTAAAGGGCTAACAACAAAGGGGAGTTTGTTGGGGTGGACACTGGGTCGAAAAGTACACAAAAATAGTTTCAGATACACAGTATATCATATTACTGTTACAGTATAGAAGTGTCTTCGCCCCTGGGACGTCACCAAAAACTTTAGAGTAGAAAACGTAGATAGAAAATTAAAGAGCTGTTGGCAACAAAAATGCCATTTGAACTATTCATACTTTTACGAGATTTTAGATATTGCGCTATGTTTCTAATCTATGATTTGTGTTTCGTATGTACATGTCTTGCATCCTGTACAAACGCCATCTAGCGATTGTGATGATGACAGCAAGTATGGAAGCTATCCATGTTAATCTAAACAGACGATGAATCACGTTATTCGTTATTATTGAATTGCTTGAATTAATCCCTAACTATGCATCCTGTATGAATAGATACCTTAAGTATACGTTAAGTGTACTTCATTGTTCGTCGTTTTCCTGTTACTTGTAATTGCTTGAGTTATAATTTTCCAAAGTGTCCAAAAAAGGTCCACTGCTGTTAAGCAAGACACGAATGGGGGTCAAATCCACACTAATTACGCTTATCCCCAAGACCTAACAAAGATTAAAAAAACAGCATATCTAGAACACGGGCTGATATCAAAATCGGCCGTTCCGTTGCAGTACCACAGAAAAGCGCTAGGAGGGCTATTATCAAACCTTTGTTTTTCCAACCCTCACCCACCTACCAAATATCATACGGATCCATTCACAGCTTCTCGCGTTCTGCTGCCCACACACAGACAAAACCAACCAACAAACCACAAACGGTACCTTAAACTTTAATTAACCTTCCTGGCGAAGGTATTTGCTTCTACCATACTCTGCACAAGCTATAGCTACTGGTAAACTGAGGTGACAAAACGAATGGCAAACAACAGTCTGGTATTAAAGGAAACAAGAAAGACAGCCTAAGTTTGTATTTCGTCCTCTGAAACCAATCATACATCTTTAAAGCCTGGCTGGAGTTGAATACAACCTCGTGGCTTGCTTGGATTTGACAGTTGACTTGAATTGAATATGCCCCAGTAAACAACAGCTACTTATTGAAATCAAGTACTAGTAATTAGGCCCGCGGACTACAGTCAAGGTGCCGCAAAAAAAAAAAAAAACTCTTGCTCACGACTATTTCCCTTGAAAACTCTTGCTTTCGACTATTTCGGCTGTTTTTAGTCGATTTATTTGACTTTCTATTTTCTACCGTTTTCTATATGTCTAACGCGAAACATAAAGAAACGTTTCAAAATAGAAAGCCAGTAAAAAAAAAACCCAAATAGCGTCAAAACCAGCAAAGCCGAACCTCTGCTTGGATAGAAGGGAAGCCATGGTCGGCACTGTGTGTCCAGAACAGTACCCACTACCGACTGTACGCAAGGCGCATTGAAAACCGCCCTAGTGGCGACATGTTGTCCCTGGTTAAATAAATGAATAAAATGAAATGAAATGAAAAAGTGTGATAGGGGCTTGAGAGAGGAGAATTAAGAATTAACAGTTGTACGTGCTTACAAAGTTCGGTATAGAATTAACGTTCCACGAATTAATTAGTACGAGTCATATATTGGATGGGTTTGAATGAGTGTAGCAAATACCATAGAGATGCAGTCATCCCTGAGCTCACAGCGTGACATGTGATATACCCCGCCCTGACAGGGGTCGCACCCAGCGCGTTAATCATGGGGACCTGATATGTTTGGTAAATATAAGATCTGAAGTCTTAGACTTGGGCGCAAGAAAGGATTGAAATTAGTGTAGACACATATTGATGAAGAAAGGAGGAGAGGGTCGTTTCCTTGCGGTTAGATTTAGTTTCTTACATGACAAATTAAGAGGTGCTGTAAGAAATATTAACTTATTGTTGATGAACATCTGTTTGACAGTGAGACCTGTTTTGAAGTAAACGAACCAATATGTCTCAACTCGGCACTATGATTATACTTACACTTAACTTAGATTCATGTAGTAATGTATCTTCCCCAAAGCACGAAAATCAAACGGCTAACGGGTCTAAATACACCCGGCGTTCTCTCGACCATCGCGCGATTTTTAAGATTCGGTCGACGTTCGCACGTCCATGGGCCCTACCCTTACTTGCAAATGTGATGCGAAAAGTACGCTCTACTTTATTTTGAGATGATCAGCTACCCTATCTAGCTATGAACAAATATGACCGAATGTCGTCAGGACTATAACTTTAACTAGTTTTGATCACCTGTATAATATCTTACCTAGTGTAGCTTTGAATGCTTAGGAAGGGATTCATAGATTGTGTTACGTTACAAAGATGTGGGATTTGTGGTTACGTGATCGGTTTTAGGGTCAGTCTATTTAAACCGTGGTAACGTCTAAAGCCTACACCCGTTATAACCATATCTTTACATACGGTAGCTAGTTTTGCAGTCAAACCATCATGACTCTATAACCCGCAAGAGGCTACTGTAAATGCATTTAACTTCGCGGGGATTTAATTTCGCGGTAGCGGGAAAATGGACTTTTCGCGGTGGTTTTAATTTCGCGGTAGCACCATACACTATAGTCTCTTACCTCCTTGCTGTTATGGAAAAATGTTCGCAGTGGTTTTAAATTCGCGATGAACTGGCCACCACGAAAACCGCGAACATTAATCCACAGCGAACATTTCTGCATTTACAGTATATTAGTATAAAAGAGCCAGATGTAATTATGGTTGAGTCAAAAACGGTAAACAACCTGCTATACGATCCACATGTCACCATGAATAGAAAACCTTTTGCTATTCTAGTCACAACACTAGAGAGGACACCTTATACCTTTGTATATTTACCTAAAAGGCTTTCTCGCTGACATAGCCGTTCACGCGCTGACAAGCAGTTACACTCTCCCAGGTAACCGTATCTACGCTTTGTTAGAGGTGGTGAACTGCTTGGTGCCTGTTATCATCAAAAAGGTGTATCAAGGTTGCAATTAGGGTTCGATGCGTAGGTCGTCGCTGTTGGTTTGTCACGAACCTTAGATAAATAATGAAACATTCAATGTCTCGCGTTCCACAAACACAGCACGCTTAAGCACACACACTCCCCTTCCTTTCGTTCCTTTACGTCGCGACGTTGCGTTTGTTGCACCTGAGATACACCTAGGTCCAATTCGACGACGGCACACGAAAGGCACCGCTCGCAAAGTGACCCGGTTGGAATCTAACCCGCGTGTTTAGAGATAAGATTTCTCCACGCGTTGTGTGGGAGGGTCTATTCTTGTTAGCGAAGAGTCAAGCACACCGAGGAAGGGAAAGGTTGAGACCGTACAGGTGTTACTAGGGGAGGCCGCAGGTGCGACAGAGAAGCGGGGACCCGTGAAGACAACCCCGTGTACGCGATTGTGGCATGCCGGCACCATAGTAACGACAAGCGGCTGTCTTACTACCGGTAAGTGGCACAAAACATTTTACTGAGGAGCCTTGAGTGTTACTGTAGCCCTTCAAGGCGGACTGTTAAGGGGTTAGAAAGGTAGGTTCGTGTGGGGTATAGGTTTACCTGTGTATGTGAGTGCTTTGGCCCCTCTGAAAGGTATGTTAAGCTTGAAGTGTAGAGATATACTACTAAGTATGGCCATGCATGTACGTGCTTCTATACTATGTAAAGGTCTGGTCACATACATCGTACGGTAGACGTGCGATTGCAAAACAGTAAGGATATTCCTAGGAATAGTCGTGCTCTGTCGTGCAAACTTCAGCTGTCTTGTCGAAAATGCTGACCAAGCTCCTAGGTCGTAGGTTGGTTCTCTCACAGCCTGCTTCAGAAGAAAAATTATGCGACACGACCATCGTACGACAACCTACGACGTACGCGAATGCAGCGTTACTAAGCTCTCTGACACGTGTATGTCGTACGACATGTTCCCGACAGTAGAGATTTAAACTGCGTTGTGACAAGCACAGAAAAACGTTGTCGTAGATTCAAGGCAACAGTTGGCTCTGTCAATGCCTTTCTGAAACCCATATGCATACTACAAAAATCGTATGCTGTACATGTATATCTGACTTTGGCCTAACATATAAGTTAAGGGCGTAGTTACCGAACATTCTATGCCTCTTACCAACACCTATATGATAAAGGATTGTTTTCAAATGTAACATTCTGTGCTGTAAACATACTATTTAAATGCTGATAGTCCTGATGGTACAACACGTATGGTGTAGCCTTGTTTTGTGGATAGCAATTCAAACCTAAGACACATTTGTAGTTGTGTAGAGCGCTGAACTCACCTTTTCTATCGGTATGCAGAATTTGATCATTTGACAAACCACAGATCGAAGAACTTTTGTCAGATGTTCTCTTTGCCATACACGTATAGCAAAGCAGACATAATCTTTTCTGTTAGCTTGACTTGAGTTTTTCAGAATGAATTCGAAGCAAAAATGTTGTCTAAACGTTCTAGGTCACTGGTACGTAAGAATGCAGGCATTGCCACAGTAGGTTTCACATGATGTGACCACACTGTCCACCGTAGTGCGGAGATTATAAACTCGGAAGCTATTACTTCTACACACAGAATAGAAACAATGTAGCTCTTAAATAGTATGTGGAGAAGGACAACCTCAAGCCAACCGTTCACACTTACGCCACATCTTCAGAAAGGACGCTGGAGCCGCATGTTCCCGTTTAGGAACTTTATTCGAACCAACACACAACAAACATGTTTCGCCGTGAGGTTCTCTCAGTTATGGGCTCGAAATCCTCGAAATGTAAGTCTTTAATGTTCACCAAACAACGAGGTTTAATAGCGTTCTATTGATGCCATTTTCCTTCTGACGAATTACAAGTGTATTTTACCCTGAGGCTGGTACATGTATGTATGTTTCACGGTTCCGCATAACCAGTAAATTGCCTTTAGGCATAACACCAGTTTTGTACAGGAAGAACCAGACTGTAATGTTGTATCCACTTGCACCCGGAAGAAACCCTACTCTCTACGATGTAAGTGTGGGGGGACTCGAGGTATATTTCTCCTCAAAAATAAACACACCAGCTTTGCATGTATGTCCTATCCAAGAGAACGTCCATAACCGTAGCTTTTTACTCATTTTCACCTGAGTTGAGTGAGGAAATAAAGTGCATTTCCAACTAACGGCAAAACTAGTAGAGCCTGATAGGGATTCGAACCCCAACCCCTATCAATCCTAAGTCAACAACCTTAGCAAGAAGACCACCTTGCCTTGATGTATGTTTAGACATGTACCGCCAAGTCTTTTCTCAAAACTGTCTGTTTTGTTGACATATCTCCTACGTCATGTTTACTCTAGTTCAGAAGAAAGTGTGCTACATAAATCCGATACTTCATACAACACGACTTACACTATAACAAACTCGTTTCCAACGAAAGCCGATTGATGAAATCCTGAATGAGCAGGTTTTAGCTAGATTAGAAATGTTTTGCAGTGAGCTGAAGTGATAACATTTCGTAATGAGGTCTAATTGTTTGTGTACAATCAATCAGAGCGGTTAGGGGCTCATAATTCAAGAGAATACGGAAAGGTAATTATATCAGACACGGGTCTCTGCCACTGGGACAAGAATGAGTCACGACGCGATCACATTTGTCGTAGGTCGTCTAGTGTAAAAATGGGTTAAAGAAGTATAGATATAGCTTAGAGATGTCTAGAGAAGGCAGTTTTAAGAACAGTCACAATTCAAAACATTCTCAGCATAATAATAATTGACGAGATTGTAACTTGTAAGGATAGTTTTAGTATTCTAACACAGTTTTCATTGTTTCTATAGAGCACGGATGGGCAAGTTGTACATGTACTGCAAAACGAGTTGAAACCACAAAAAATAAAGCACTGCACTGTTCTCTTAGGTTATAATCTCTTGCTGATTCTAAAAGGCCAAAACTTTTTGTTTCGACGTAAATACTGGATAAACCAGCTGAATCTATGGCGGTACCTCCCATACACTCCAGCTTAATGTTACCTGAAACATGATTACCTAGGAGCAAATAAATTACAGCTGTTGAAAGGTTCAATTAGCCGACGGGCATGACATTTTAATTAGGTTCGTACTGTACTGAGATTACGGTACGTTAATGTAGCCCCGTGCACTACCTTGTACTGATCTAATATAGAATAGTAAATAGTGTTAGAAATGGACAAACCTCTGCGCTAAAATGGTTTATATTAATCTGTCAGTTTTGTAACATGAACAAGATCGAAGATGAAGCCCACTTTTTATTAGATTGTAGTTTATATAGTAATGAAAGAAGTATTCTTTTTAGCTTTATTATAGGAAAGTTCCCTCGCTTTGAATCTTTGTCTAGTGTTGAAAAATTCATTTTTCTTATGAGGTTTGATCGAACGACATTATACAAACACATCTCAAGCTACATATTCAACATTACTAAGAAACGAGAAGAAGCCGAACAAATGTATTAGACTAGTTTTAGAATCCATGTTTTAGAAACCATGTGTACTGCATTACTACCTTTTGTATCTATATGCCTGTACTTAGCCCGATAGGGCATGAATGTGCAATAAAGGCTATTATTATTATAATTATTATTATATATTGCTTTGGAGAGAAAGAAGAGACCCAACTCTGAGTGATTTGTGTAATTACTGGCCCCACTTACCAACGTTTGAAGCACAGTCGTCAAGCAATTAGACCCGCCCGCAAAACAAACTATAGGAAACCGTGTTGGTATTTTTATACCCCCTTCTACCGGTGTATGTCTGAGTGCGTTTGAATTGTGAACGTCATGATCAGACTAAAGGCATAGAAAAATGGATGCTGTATCTGAGTGCGTTTGAATTGTGAACGTCAAGGCATAGAAAAATTGTAATGTTGTGTTTAAGATCAGAGTTCTGAAAAAATAGCGACCATATATATCCGTCTATTTAGAAGGTAGGGTAGGTAGCATGCCTATTGCTAAGTCTTACCCTTTGTTTTAGTTGGTTGAAAAATGTATTTCAAGCCCCGAGCAAAGTCTTTCAATGTCAAAGAAGACGAAGATGTGAAAGATCATGTGGTATGCCATGTTCTTTAACTGCCATTTGCTCAACCTTCCTGGCCACTTAAATTTCATGTTGAAGGAACCTTTTTTTTCTCCCCTACCATGTTTTTTCTTCGCACACTCGCATTAGTTTTAGGTGCCCAGAGGACGCCATCCATAAAACCAAATCAGTACGGCCTTATTGTTTGCCGACCGTCCGCTGCCCTCACCACCAATGAGGCGTTTCTCACAGAAATCGTCCTACCGTCACGTCAATCATGTGCTGTACAAGTGTTTGAAGTCTGCCGGGCAGTGCTGCTGTGCTAACGGTACGTCTGACGTTCAAGTGTCCTCGCGACAACTGTAAGGGTTCACCTGCTTCCTTCAAGTAGGAAAATTGTGTCAAGGTTCTGAACATGGCAGCTGGCATTGGGTTTTTCTTGGGGAAGAACGTTAACGAGAAGGAATCCTAGAGGTGTGTCTTAAGAATTGTGTAACGTCTTTCTGTCGGACTTTTCGTGTATTTTTCTTCGGGTCTGGTTGCATATTTTTTTCGGGGAGGAGCGCATCTTTCAGTAAGCTTTATTGACACAACAAATGTATAGTGACTTTTGTACAGTCGACTATAAACTACAAATTTGAAACCGCCTTTGTAAAATCTTTTCAGTTCAGGTTTCTACCCCCCTTTCCCCAACCAAGAGTTTCAGCTTCAAGTTTGCCTATAAATAGAAACGACGCATGTTGGTTGTTACCACAGACCCTCACTCTGAGTCTGTGTAAATAGACCCATATCGTTACAGGCACTTGTAACTAATGCACGGTGGATTGTTGATCCAAGTAACGCAGTATACCGGTAACACCTTAGGCCGTGTGTACAGTACATACAAGGGTAGGTATTACGTACCAGTATAAAACCGTTTTTCTTACTGGACCGGTCCTGAAAACGGACCTGAAAAAATTAGGTGGACCGGATGTTGGACCTATTGGAAAATGAACAGATTATATGATCAGGCATTCACACGTTTTGGGGCTTACAGTTCAAGTTTTGCAGTCAATAGTACAGAGGCAGCTAGCCTTGAAGGGTTTTAAAACGCAAGAGGGAGTCGAATACTCCACAAACTGACAGATTTTGCGAAATGGACGGCTGTTCGTTTTGAGTATCGTCCATTGACAAGTTCTCACATAGTGAATCAGGTTCAGGTCCGGACCTGGTCCTGATCCTTTGGACCTGAACCAGACCTGGATTTTCTGTACCAGTACCCACCCATAGTACATACACATCGTTTGTGGCTGTGTAACAACGATATTAGATAGCATTCCTCCTTGTTTACAAAACATTGGGTGGACAAAGGATAGACAAAACTGTCGATGCGATATTCCAAGTTCACGCTACTAGAGACAAAGTTTGCTAGTTTCCATGGTTACGTGTAGTTCCTGTTGTTTCCTCTCCTCTCGTCTTTGAGACAAGTCATAGTATTCTTCAATTCAATTTCTCGTCCGTATGTTGTGTCAATCACCCTCTGTCAGCTCGTAAATTAAACATATACATGTAGTCCATTGGGATTTAAACCAATCACAGAATTACACGAGGTTCTTTCCTAAAAAAACTCAACCAAAACTGAAGCTAAGTGTGTTTCATATCTATAGCAATCTCGAATATAGCCATACTGTGTATACCCAAATTCCTTTCTTTGCTTGGGTAAAGTTTCAGCAAATGCCATCCTATGAAAGTTGCACCCAAATCTCTCTAGTCTATACAAGTAACTCCCAAGTGGTTAACCTTGTCAAGAGCTAAAAGGGACACCTCCTAATAATGTGGGAACGCGCAGTATGGCCGGTATTGAATGGTGTAAGCTCTATGGGAATGGGCCTTGTTTGACATTTGCTATAACACAATAGCTGTCCACTTGTCAAGGATTTTACATTTTCAGTGTTCTTCAAGCTTACAGGTAAAGCATTGTCATCCTGTTTTCTTAACAACTCGCAATGTTTCAGAGGATTTAGGTACCCACATTTTCTAGAGAATGTCTAGTTAATTTTTTTAGTCGGATCGTACAGGTAGCGGGTACTGTAAATGTATTTACGTTCGCGGGGATCTAATTTCGCGGTAGCGGGAAAAGACTTTTCGCGGTGGTTTTAAGTTCGCGGTAGCACCATGCACTGTAGTCTCTTACTGCCATTGGAAAATGTTCGCGGTGGTTTTAGGTTCGCGGTGAAGCGGCCACCGCGAAAACCGCGAACATTAAACCACCGCGAAAGTTTCTGCATTTACAGTATCTCAGTGAAGCCGCGGCACGAGCGAGTTGACAGATACCCTGGGAAAACGCTGACTCCTTCGAGGCGCGCAAGGCCTAGTTTACCGATCCCCAGCACATGTGCGCACGGAACACCCGCCGCCCAACACCCGCCGGCCCGACGAGCCAGCTGGCCTCAACTATCGCTTTGCCTCTTACGAGAAGCGAGCGATAGTTGGGGGCCTGCTTAAGTGGGGCCAGCTGGTAGTGGGGCGGGTGCATAGAGGCGGGAGGGCGCGCGTTAGGCAGGGGATCGGTAACTCTTCTTTGCGAAGCTTCTTCGAGCTGGTTTCCTAGGGTAGTTGACAGAGCGCCCAACGAATTTCATCGTTATACGTACATTAAGGGTTGATCCAGTCATAATGGCGCCAAAACATTGACGTACCCACGTACATGACTTTTATGTCGTAACTACGTTACATAAAAGCGATAATATATCACATGTTGACATGTCGCTATTAGTAAAGGGTAATTGTCGTTTAGTCGTAATTACTTCTATAAATAAATCTGCACCTGTGTCCGTTTTAGCATCGTACGATTTATTGCCAAGACATTGGGCAAAACAAGGTTGTGATAATACTTGATGACTGTTTTCTCCTATACAGAGCATAGCTTGAATTTTTCACAGCAGCCTCATAAAAAATTTTGAAGGTTTGTTATGCCTCATGCTTGCCACAGAGAGAGTGGAGTAAAGCTAAAAAGGATGGCACCCAGGTAACAGGCATTACATTTTTTACGATTTATTGCCAAAATATTGGGCAAAGCTAGGTTATGATAAAACATGATGACATATGATGACATAATCTCCTATACTTTATGCTGTTTAGTACTAGGGAAACGACAAGTAAATATAATACAGATGGTCTGCATATGTATCCTGTCAGTAAGTTTTACTGGTTATATGTACTGTTACCTCCGTAAAACGGAGATATTGTTTTCGGTCTGTGTGTTCGTTTGTTTTGGTGTATGTTTGTAGTTATTATCTCCATAAATAATGGAGATATTGTTTTGGGTGTGTCTGTCTGTGTTTCCGGATTCTTATAGTTAGCATAACTCATTAACCTCTTGATGGATTACATCCATATTTGGTATTTAGGTAGGTGTTGTGAAGACAAAGGTCAAGGTTGATTTTGAGTCCCCTAGTATGTGACCTTGGTACTGCAGCAGAACTTCCTTTTTGTATCTTTAGAACTGGACATGCTACCGGCCTTGTTTAGATATTGTTGAGTGACAGGATGTGAGGAAGAAGCTGAAACTGGCAGGATGGGATGGTTGGCTAGGCCGGGTCCATAATTGGTCGCGTACGCTGGTAGAAAAATACGTGGAAAAAACAGCGACAGTAAAAATTCATAGAATATCAATAGATATTTTGATCTGTTCAAAGCACAGCGAATGACCTATGTTTGACCTATTTCTTGTCCTTCCTTGCCAGGTCGTAGAACACAGGAGAGGACAGATGCAAGATGGCGGACGAACAATATAAGAACTTGAACTTCCCAGAGAGGGACGTGGCCGTGGAAGTGCTTAGTGACAAACTCAGGAGAGCCGCTATGTTTATAAACGAGCGAGAGGCGCAGCGGTACAAAAGAGTCATGCAACAGTTGGACATCTCCGTGAAAGAACAGGACGAGAGACAGCGAGCCGCGCGGGAAAAAACAAACGATAGGCTGAGAGAAATTCTAGCGTCCAAGTTCGCGCTGACAGAATTCGACGCGGGAACCGAGGACGGGTCACGTGATCACACCAAGTACGACCCGTTGCACCACGGGACTTACGCGTACCACAAGAACGTACGGGAAGCGTACGACAGAAAGTACATCGCGCTAGAACCGCGGAACGTTCGCATGATGCGGCAGAGAACCATCCTGCAGAAATGCAGAAGTTACAGCGACCCGTTGTTTGACCGAAAAGAAACGACGTCCGCCATTTTCAGACGGTTTCGTCCTTCAAAGCGCCCCCTGTCGGATACGACTGCTATTGGATATTCAGATAATGCCGCAACGATGTCAAAGAGGAAAGGAATCAAGAAGATTGAAGTAAAAGAACGCAGAAGAGCGTCACTGAGCAAAGTAACCACGTTACCGACTTTGTCCCTTGTCATGACCAAACCGAAGTTAGTTCCACTTGATTCATCCACCGAGGATCTCGACAAGACCGCCGTGGAAAAAGTGCCGATCACCAAACATGACAAACAGGATTCGCACGCCGAAAGAACAGTGCGAGGGAATCAGAAAAGTAGAACATAGGCTCTCTTATTGTAGAGCTTTTATACGCTATTTCTGTCCACAAAGTAAACAACCGAACAATCATTCTGACCCTACTCAAGTTGAAATGGCTATATGACTATGTCACGTGACCTGAGTGGAAGCGTGACGTCCGAAACGGGTCAAAGGTTCCCGGTAGTAGGTATCGGCCCCCGTCTCGGTAAGAGATGTAAGCCCTGATGTAGATGGCCAATTTAAGATAAGATTTTTTTGTAACGCTTTTAGTGAATATAAAAAAAAAACTAATTAGCTCACAAATTTCAACGGGAAATCGTGATATCAAAAACGATTAAAAGTGACAAAAATATTGACTGTATCTCTTTAACAAACTTAGCTTGATTAAAACATGTCTATATAGTCGCTTATATCATTTTTGGGAGGTATAACGCTACACGTATGACTATACTGCAGAGTTTTAGAAATTCCACTGCCGACTGCATACATAAATCTAATCTATTCCCATACCAGATAGATACTTGTGGAGTAGACAATTTTCCTAACAATCGATGTTAAATAATAGAAGTCACCACACGTTGTGTCTTAAACGTTTGTTGAGCAAAGAAATTTTGTTCTAGTTGTTTTGTGATTGTCACAAGAACTATGTAGATCTTATGTACACTTGTGTTTTGGAAATCCATGACACCGCCGATATTTCGGTAAGAAACTCTCAGCGATTGACAATAAGATGTTTCGCGGTTTAAAGGCCGCATGCGCAGCGAGATGCATTTTGGGTAAATGTCCAATGTGAATGCCCCTAGCTTGTTAACAGTTCTTGTTTGACCTTGCTTAACACTTGCCCATACATGTTTTGTCCATGACTATGGAGCCTTCAATATGTTACCTAGAATACATCTCGCTGTGAATGCGCAATCTGAACCTCGAACCTACTTATACCATTGTCTGTACATGTTCATAACGTTTTTATAACGATTTTTATAACGTTTGTGTATACGTTACAAAGATAACCACATTCGACTAACTGTCCGTTATTTTATAAAGGACCTATCTCGTTACCACATCGCCTGTCTTTTGTTGCATCCTGAACTTTTGTTGTATTTCGATATTACAGAATGTATAAAAAGGTTAACTGTCAATCTGATCTGATAGAACGCACACAAGGGAATAATGGAGATATAGTGAAGGTCTTCACATCATAAAGGCGCACTCACGTGTGATATTTCAGTATCGCAGAATATTCTCAGTGGAGCTATCACAGAATCGACCGTCCATGAAAATATTATAGGACATTTTTTTTACGTCAGGACTCAGAAGACTACAAACATTACCTGTAGTTTTACAGATAACCGCATGGGGGCGTCGAAACGCTAACATTTAATGGGTCAGAGCTGCATGATACGTCTTAAGTGTGTATCAAATGGTGCTCAAATAGTACTTTTCAGCCAACGTAAGATTGCAACCGCGACTTTAAACTACGTTCTTTTAAGGAGAGTAAAGTAAAATGGACATGTTCTAACAATGCCTGTGAAGAAACATGCTAAAACAGCGCTGCACTGGCAACCCGACAAAGAAAAAAAAAGAATTCAAATATACTGTAAATGTATTTAAGTTCGCGGTAGCACCATGCAATGTAGTCTCTTACTGCCATAGAAAAATGCTCGCGGTGGTTTTAAGTTCGCGGTACGCGCCGAAGTGGCCACCGCGAAAATGTCTGCATTTACAGTATATTATATACCACAAACTAACTTAGAGGCATATGCTACAAAGGGATCCAGACCAACTGGGGGTTAGCCTGAAGGTAGTGGAAACTCTGACCCCAAACAGCCCTGAGTGGAGAAGGCTTGCTGTCCAGTATTCCACTACTAGGCGGAACTAAGTCTAAGTCTAAGGACACAACCCGCCGCGCCGTACGTGCAAATACGTGCTGTAAGTGGTAAGTACTGCCTCCGTACGAACTCGTAGGGAATCCGATTTTGGAGCACGCAGACACACCGTAGAACTTTACCTGCAGGCAAAACTTTGTGTTCCGTGCGTTGACGTACTCCTTCCCTGCTCTTGTCAGTCGTTCCCCACGTTTTCAGAAATACGTGGCGGACGTGGCCTCCCCAAAAACGTATCAACAAATTGCACGTACGGCGGGTTGTGCCCTTTGCTTAAGAGGCATATGCTACAAAGGGATCCCGACCAACTGGGGGTTAGCCTGAAGGTAGTGGAAACTCTGAACCAAAACAGCCCTGAGTGGAGTATGCCAATAGGCGGAACTAAGTCTAAGTCTAATCTATAAGTTGTACTACGTTCAGTGAAGTCAATCCCGGTATTCATCAGTCCACAAGTGGACCCACTTATTACATATCAAAGACACCAGCTGTGTCCGTGCGTTATCCTTGTGCATTAAGTCGTGAATGAAACAAAGGAACAATTCTGTGTGTTGTAATTAGCATCTCCTAAGTCCATTATTATAGTATATGCTAGTAAGCCCCGTGTTCCACGTGGGTTGGCCAGTTCTGTATGCATGTATATGTGCACATCCTGTTACTAGTGGTAGTGTGAGGCCTCAAGGCTGGGCTCCAAATACTAGCCTGAGTGCCAGCCTCTGTAGTGGCCGCTGGCCCAATCTTTCAGCTTTCTAACCAGGGATAGCCTGAGAGCCAGCCTCCGTAGTGACCACTGGCTCAGTTTTTTTCGCATGCTAACTACGGTGATAAGCAAGCAAAAGGATTAAGCCAGTGGTCACTATTGAGACTGGTACTCAGGCTATCGAATTTTAGGGTCTATAGCATCATATACACTTTCATGCACCCAACATTGCAGCTGTGCAACTAATGTTTGAGTGTAGGTGCACCTAGATATTTGTATGGGGTTATCATTCGTAAACGTACTATTGTACACTAGTATATAGCATATTCTTGACATTCACGTGTCGGAAAAATGATAAAACCTTTGTAGTAAATTACCAGAAATTAGCGACAGAGAGGTCTCAGATTCAAACTCTGAAGATATGTACTAGGAGCAAGGTCTGTAGTTGGTTTGACCTGGCATTCTACGTATACCCTGTTTCATACTGTGAACCCAATTCATTTCTGTGCATCGAAATCTTTAGCTTATGTTCAGCAGTACATTTCGGAAATTTCGAGCCTATACGAGGTTATACGTGGCTTCGCGCCAAAAATCGATACATGCCTGAGGCTGAGACAATACCTACACAAACTGTCGTCTGCACAGATGTCTGTCACAGTCACGTGACCTGCAACAGCAGGATGTGGCCGAAAGATCGTCTGTTTTTCAGCAAGAAAAACATTTTTTTGATGACAAGATAAAATCTAAGGCAAAAATTCCATCACGAAATGAGCATATTTTGAGACTATTCAACAAAAGAACATGTGTACACGTTTAGTCTTTGAAAGCACAAACAAAACGCATTTGCATGGGACACCAAATAACGACGAAAAGAATCAATAATTTGAATATTGATTTTTTTTTGGGTTACGAAGTGCCCTGCCCCAAACCGTACAATAGACGGCAAAAGGCCCATTCGGAGAACACAGTCAATTGTTCGTGTACTCGTGGAACGGTTCGCGTGGTCTAAGATGGGAAAACTCGGCATCTTCGTCCTCATTCTAACGGGCATCTCCCTGCCGCTACAGATGGTGACCATCGTGCTCCACACAGTCACCATGGCGGACTGTCTCAACAAGAACACGCCGCTTCCAGACGTGGTCTGTACCGACACCTCCCTCATACCCGGCACGGTGGCCATAGAGGCCACGTACGGCGCCGCCACCCTACTCCTGTCGGTGTCCTGGGTCGCCAACATCGTCCTCATATGCGGGCTCAGACGGCGCTACAGCAGCAAGAAAGTCTGGAAGCGACTTTTTGTCTGGAAATACGTGACCATGATGTTCTTTGCGGTGTTCTACCACTTTTTGGAGGGGCTGTCGACGCAGGGGAATCCGTACACGGCAAGCTTTTTAGGACTTACAAAAATAACGGTGGCGTTTCTCATGCTGATTGAGAATGATCGGGAATGCTTCGGGAAGCCATGGCAGGCTCGTGTGGATCGGACGGTTTCGGGAACTCTCGGGATCGACAACTTGCTACATTTCCTGATGGCCGTGCCGTTCCTTAAGAGTGTGGTTAGCGGGGAAATAGGACTGAACGCGAACGTGGTGGAAGGGACGCCGGGGCTGTGGAACGCGTTTCTACTGCTCCTGACGGTCAACAGTGTGGCGTTTAGGTGAGGCTCAGTTATATCATAATATATGCGTGTGTCTGTGTGTGCGTCCATGCGTGAGTGTATACGTTCGTGTGTGTCTCTGTGTGTGTGTGTGTGTGCGCGCGGGCGTGTATGTGCGCGCGTGTTCGATTGTGTATCTGTGTGTCACGTGTGTATGTGTGCGCGCGTATGTTAATGTACATGCGTTCGTGTGTGTATGTGCGCGCGTGTTCGATTGTGTATCTGTGTGTCACGTGTGTATGTGTGCGCGCGTATGTTAATGTACGTGCGTTCGTGTGTGTATGTGCGCGCGTGTTCGATTGTGTATCTGTATGTCACGTGTGTATGTGTGCGCGCGTATGTTCATGTACGTGCGTTCGTGTGTGTGTATGTTAGTGAGTGGGGGGGGGGGAGTGAAAGAGACAGTGCAGTAAGCATTTGCTTTTAAAAGTTATTAAAAGACACCAAACAGTTTCAAAGTTAAGACCGACATTAAAGGCTAAAATGTGCGAACTCCAGACCGAAATGCTTCAAATGTTTTCTGAATACCGTTCACATGAGACAACAAGAACATCACATCCTGGTTCAGACAGTGCAAACGGATGTGTAAATAGGGGAGTTTTGTTTTGTTTCAACATCATATCAAGTCATTGATTCCACCATTTTAGCAAGTGTTCCGATCTTTCTCAGATCACTACCTGTAAAAACAGGTATCTCTGACATTCTCTGTTAATTACCCTCGCCAAGAAGGCCATGCCTTCGTTTCCGTGAATAAGTGTGTGTTTTCGGGTGTGTGTGTATGTTTGTTTGTGGACAGTTTAACTCAAGAGGCTATCGATTGATTCGCATGATATTTGATACATGGGTAGGCATCGGGAAAAACAAGGACATGTTCGAATATGGGTCTCCAAGCGGATTTCTATGGTACTGCAGCAGACCTTTCGCTTTTCATATCTCATGTCCTGGCTGTGCATAATTTATAATGGTAGATTATTCCTGGGGTGAGGAAAAAGCGGTATTACGTGTGCTTGGTATCCCGAGTAGCTTTTTTGGAACTTCTTGGACAGACGTTGTGACACCAATCGAAAAGGTCAACATCATATGGTGGAGGTATGAACTCGTGGAGCTCTTGCTTACTAGTATCAGAGAGTCAGGTTAAAAAGACTTTCACAAAAAAAAAAAAAAAACTTTAAAGAGCTGAAAAATACATCCATCAAAACAAAATCTTTCAAATTAAGGGGTCGCCAGCCATGCGTAGATTAGAGACGGAACCTGTTGCGGTAAATACATAAATCACAAACAATATTACAGCAGTCGTATTTGTAGATCAAAAACGCCACCTACCGAATGTAGCCTTAACTGCAAACTGCCCTTAAAATAAACCAGGTGCCATAATCTCCAAGCAGATCCTACGGTAGCATAAGATCAAAAATAAGTATCAAAAGCTGCCAGAGGAGTGAAGCTGGCCTAGAGTGTCCCAGTGGTTGATGACTCCCTTTGGCCAGCTATACTCCTTAGCCAGCTTTGATACTATCTTATGCCACTGGTAAATCTGTTTGGAGATTACAGGTGCCAGACAAGTGTTCATCCGTACGTACAGACTTTGACTGGAATGAATATTATGTAGTAATGGGTCTATGACAGCCATTTTATCTGCACATTATGTCTTAGCGATGATCGTTGTTGGAAAATCGTAATGGTTACGTTGTGCGGTGTAATTAAGCTTTGAAACTAACTCTGTAAACTTTTGAGTTACCTTTCAAGTTTCAGCACCTTTTCTATGCTAGAACTGCCAATTGTGTATCTCGGACTACGTAAACCATTTAATTGTTTGTTATCGATAATTTTATTTCATTTGTCCTTGTCAGTTGTTGTCTTTTTTGAGAGGTGATGTTGATATTTGCATCAGCATACTGCTAGAGTGCATCACCTCTCTGTCCTGTATTGTACTTTGCTGATCAAATAAAAACAACAACTGCCAACTGTATATCTCATCCAGGTTCGTGTTAGCCCGGTTCTTCCTGCAGCGCTGTTGGCTCGGGAACCGTTCCTTCAGCCTGCTCGGCGATGCCTGGGACCTGCGCGACTACAACAGGTAAAAGGGCACCATTACGCAGGCTTATTAAGTGGAATGTTACGATTTGTTAAAAGAAGCCTTTTCCTTGGGAAATGTTGGTAGCTTTGAGCTGGAAATTACACGTAAGGGTTTTGGCTATTTTACTTTGTGAAAAAAAAGGCTTTTAGCTATGTTTAGAGTGTCCTGGGTAGTCTAAGATATATATTTTGCAAAGGTCACCAGAGTTCGTTCTGCTTCTGTGTTGACTTTTGCACCGTATGGAAATGACTGAAACGTTATATTAGTAGACAGACAGTATAGAAGTCAGGCTTTGCTGCCAATGTGAGTTTACCACCGACTATAAAACCTCAGGTAGGTGACTTTTGAAAGCCCTTTTCTGAGTGACATGTTTTCTTCTTCTTCTTCTCCTTTAATGTTCAGGTGGCCACCATCATCTTGTTGATGTTTCTGCCACACTTAAAAGAGGTGCTGGTACAGAAGGTTGTCTGTTGTAGTTTCAGGTAATGTTATGTCTTGGGGGTCTACTGTTTTCTACGTATTCTAATGAGAGACTGAATTGGTAGCCTTTCGATTTCACCAACAGGAAGGTCTCTATCGACATGGCCGACGGAGACGCCGAGTACCAGCCCCTCTCCCGAATAGAAGTCGACGCGCCCGAACAGGAGACGGGCACGCCCGAAGCCGAGCCGAAGACAGCCGAAGTGACAGCCGAAGATGGCGCGGTTCTCAGTAACCTTACCGACGAACCAGATCACGTGGATGAGAAAATGTAGGTTTTCTTAAGAACAGTAACGAAATACTTATGGCTAGGGCTGGGTACCGGTACAAAAAATTCAGGTCCAGGTCCGGTTCAGGTCCAAAGGATCAGGTCCAGGTCCGGACCTGAACCTGGACCTGATTCAGTATGACTCATACCAATGGTCCATTTCACTACAAATAGATCTGTTTGGTGGAGTATTAGACTTACACCGACGTTTTAAAATCCTTCAACACTAACTGCACCTGTGCGATTGGCTGTAAAACTTGGTAGAAATTACTATAAACTCTACTCTACTTCACTCTTGTTATTTTCTTCCACCTACAAGCACCAAAACGTGTGAATGCCTGATAAAATGAGCTGTTAATTTTCTAACCGGTCCAACATCCGGTCCACCCAATTTTTTCAGGTCCGGTTTTTCTGGACCGGTCCAATAAGAAAAACCGGTTTTGTACCGGTACACTGTACCGATACCCAGCCCTACTTATGACTAATCTCCTTGATGTGGCATAGGATAATATCAAAGCTTGGGGAACGAGTCTAGCCGGCAGAGGAGTTTCATTGGCCACAGCGAAGATCTAGATGCAAGCTGCACTGACACCACAAAAAGTAAAGTTACTTGTGTATGGCCAACTATAAACTACATCAACAAAAAAAGAAAGAATACAGAATATATCTTACAATTCTACTAATCAAACAGTATAGGATAATAAGGTTCTACTAATTAAACAATATAGGATAATAAGGTTCTACTAATCAAACAGTATAGGATAATAAGGTTCTACTAATTAAACAATATAGGATAATAAGGTTCTACTAATTAAACAATATAGGATAATAAGGTTCTACTAATTCTAATTAAACAATATAGGATAATAAGGTTCTACTAATTAAGCAATATAGGATAATAAGGTTCTACTAATTAAACAATATAGGATAATAAGGTTCTACTAATTAAACAATATAGGATAATAAGGTTCTACTAATTAAACAGTATAGGATAATAAGGTTCTACTAATTAAACAGTATAGGATAATAAGGAAAAACCTCTATACAATCAGATAGGGCTAAACGTGTCACTATATTTTGTGCCACAGAACGCACCGGACCCCGCGGTCAAGGGCACGGGGAAGGGCCAAAGAAACTTCTCTGCCGGCTAAACAGTTAAGATAGACAACAAGAATGGTACTAGCAATAGACCTTAGGAATATATTACATTAGACCTAGAAAACGAGGCATACGTTTTGAATTTTTCAATTATTTCTGTTAAGTTAAGAAAGAATGCGATTAGTCAAGATTGAGAAGTTAAAAGTGAATGGAATTTATCTTCTTTCTTGATAAGAGTTTTCTAACTTTGAAATTTTATGCTAGCGAAACGTTTGATTGTATAAGTTCCTTCATCATCATTGAGTTCTTACTACATGTGGCAAATGTTCAGTTCAAACAAAACAACACCTTCTTCAATATATCCCTCATTAACAATCATCACTTAACAGCTAACTTAATTGCTCTATTCTATACTTTGTACCAGTGTAAAATTTTTACAACTATGACCTTGTTGCAACCATAGACTTGTTTTTATTCTATGGTAGTTAATATTTGATATCTTGTTGCTCCCGTATGGAATCATACCGGCTACAATGCATGCATATATTGCATAGAGATTTATTGCTATTGAGATTTTGACACATTGTTGAGGTTGCTGTTTGACGATACTTGTGAAATTGCAAACTCGCGTGTATTGCTTATCCATATTCAGATACATTCAATCACTACAACTGGATACAAAATTAAAACGAAGATTTACCTCCGGACGTTTCGAGTGACATCCATCTCTCTTCTTCAGCGTCACTAGAACTTGAATCATCCATCAATATTCTTCTAGTGACGCAGAAGAAGAGTGATGGATGTCACTCGAAACGTCCAGAAGTAAATCTCCGTTTTTATTCAATTGTAGAGATTGAATTGTATTTGAATATTGTTTACCTGGATGTCTAACCTTAATAAACGTATTGCTTATTATGCTAATCCAAGCTATCTACGTGTAGTTGTTAACTTCTAAATATGTATCATGGAATGCAACGATTTGGTACAAGGATTTATTTCTGTGTGGTAGAAATTTAAACCAGCTAAACTGCGATTAGCTTAAGTTAGTAAAACAAAACGAATGCTGCTAGGAAAATGTATGTTCAAGATTCAGTTCCTTCCCTAGAATTATTGTAGACTCGAATTCGTTGCCATCAAATATTGTAGGAACAACCTCGCTAGATAGCTTTAGACAATATCAATAGCAAAAATTAGATGTGACAGGCCGTTCAGTGTAACATACGTTGCAATTAAAAATAATAACAAGCTGCTACCGCGCTGCGTACCCGCGAAGCTGGTGTGTTGCGCCAAGGGGTGGTTATACTGGCCATACAGATATGGGTAACACGGCCATTGCTATTCAGCCATACTGTATTCATAATTTTACATCGTATTATACGTAATGAGAATAAGATATTGAATCATACAAGAATCACATATGTGCAGTGATATACAAAGTAGTCGACATGATACTTACGTTGCTATTTGTTTTCATTAAAATGAATTACGCTTCAATATCCGACCTTCCGTGTTGTTAATTGTGTCCACTTTCCTTAATGGACCACTATATCACCATACACGGCTCTATTACTCTCTATTTGGGCCAAATTAAGTACATTTTATGGATGACATCCTCTGTACATTCCAAATCTAATGCGAGTGTACGAAAAAATGGCAAAATAATTTGACATGCCTAATTTCCAAAAAAAGAGACCATAAACATTGCAGCAAGAATTGAGGTAACGAAATATGGTATTACAGCCAAAATGTCATAATTCCTGTATCTAAAGTACACAAAGTGAGACTAGCGTGGTAGCCTATATTATTCATCAAGTCGGCGATTACAAAAATCAAGGCTATCGCGCCCTAGTGTCGCTTCCACAACCACACTCAAGGCTACCTCGCAACTAGCCTGATTAAATCTCGCTTATAGCGACCGCCCTCTAGCGTGGAGGGACAAGTTACAGTCCTGGACAGCGGTGTTGGTGTAACAGACTTCCACACAACATTTTCCATTGGTATTTTCTTCTTATATTGACCATCGACGGAGGGAACGAAATTTGTTTGTTTTGTTGGAAATCAGGAAAAAATCATGCGCGCGCTGACATTATCCATACAATTCATGTACTACGGCCATGTGGAAGACGATTGCCGACGGAGTACTTAAACGGTTTGATCGCAATGTCTGTCGTTACGGGTAGCCAGGGCATGTTGTTTTGGTAGACAAAGGCTAGCTGACCCCTTACTGAAGTAGCTTGTCAATGTTTCCGCGTGGTGTCATTACGCGATCTGCGAATGTCTGTGACATTATGCGATCGTACGGCCGATGGCGTTCTTGTGACAACTGTGCCCGCTCACATAGGTCGTGCGATCGTCGTACGATTTTGATGCGGTAAGATTTTCAAGCAGGCTATGACAAAACCAACCACCGACATAGATCCAAAACAGCATTTTTCGTTCCAAGACAGTTGAACTTTGCAGGAGACGTACATTTTTGTCCTTCAAAAATGCCCGAAATTAGCGATCGTACGACGATCGCACGACCTATGTGACCGCGCCCTTATTCCCCTGTGACATGAAAATCGATCGGACGACGATTCTGCGGCAATCACCCGAGCCTCGCTTATGATAATAACTTTATTGCACAACAATTGTACAAGGTACAAAGTATGGCCTATGTAACAGGGACGGTTTTCAGGTGAAAAATACGCGCAACCCTCTGTCGATCTTAAATATGGCCGATCTTCCATCGATACGCCCGAAGATCGTGGATAATGATAACAGAAAACGGCCTTTGACGACTGCGACCGTGCCTAAAATTTAGCTGAGCAAAACAGCTTCATTTGTTTCTAAACTCTTTTCCTTTGTCAATGTTTACTCTATAATATTAGGCTACTGACAGCAGCTTTTCATTCGACGAACGTCACGACTAGATTTGTTCGTAAGGGGCAGAAAAAAATCTTTCATGGCTTTATTTTCAGTTGAAGAATCGGACCTTGACATTCGAGACATCTTATTGAAGTAGTGAAGGTCAGCTATTCAAAGTCTCATTGGAAGTGGAACGTTATGTAGGTGGTTTTATTATTTTTCTGTAAGTACACGGTCAGAAAACTTGATTATTGCCGTCATATATTGATGTATCGTTCGAATGACGCAGCGACCAAGAGTCAATTTACCTCTTGATTCGTGACATCACAAGTGCATTAAAGCGTGCGTCGGTCGCATTAGCCAATTAACAATCTCGATCAAAATATTTGAACTGTATATTGATAAGAGTTAGTGTATTTGTACAGGAGTACACGTGGAATGAAACTTGTCAACAACGGAACCAAAACTCGTGTCCTGTACCGGAACAACGAATTTTGAATGTCTACGAACGTAATGTAGTGATTATTGTGTTATTCGTACTTTACTATAAAAGGGTGGTCGACGGCGCTTTCCATTTAGATAAAAACGCGACGTCTGGACATTAGATTTTGGATAGGATATGCTGTGACTTGGACAATAGGAATACAAGACGGACACCGCGACTAGTTGCATGGAAGCAAGTAGTTCCAGCCTTCTACTGAACGGGTTAAGTCTAAAGGAAAGGTCTCATAGCCTTTTTGGCGCCGTAGGGGCAGTGTGTCGTGTTTAGGGCACTGTATTGGAAGGTGGAGCCCAACCGTCCCCTTCCACAGCCTTTTACCTCCCCAACCAAAGTCAGGTACCCACTTTTACACCTGTGTGGAGTGAGGAACGTCGTGTTAAGTGACTTTCTCCCAAGGACACAACGTCTGACTAGGAACTTCAGGAGTCGAACCCGAGACCCCACAACGAGACATTTCCGAGTCTCCTGCCGTAGTTGAGGTTGTTTGTAGGACGCGGTATTGGGAGGCAGAGCCCATCCCTCTCCTTCCATCGTCTTTTACGTCCCCAACCGAAGTCAGGTTACTTTCTCCCAAGGACACAATGTCTGGCCAGGGACTCCTGGATTCGAGCCCTTGACCTCTCGATCCCGTGTCCGCTGGTCGAGCCATTAGACACAACAACGAGACCTTTTCTCTCTTGCCGCAGCCGAAGTTTCGCCACCGCTACAAAATGTTCGACTGCTACGAAGTCAACGACACGACCACCTACTACAAGGAACTCGTGCCCAAAGAAGACTGGCCGGACTCCTTCATCGTCCAAACGCCGGTTCCTTGTCAGTACTTCCGATCGCAGATCCCACCCACAGACCCGTCCTACAGATATACGGTGGTAGTGCTGTACGTGGTTATCATGGTCACCTCTCTCATAGGTAATACTATTTTTACCATCACCAAGAAGGTTATATTTTGGGTAGCGTTTGTATGTTTGTATGTACATGTATGTATGTAGACAACATACAGCGAGCAATGATCGACAGGGATGCATGGTTTGCCATCACAGCTCGAGACTGGATGGACTCGACTTAAGCAGTAAGCAAGCAAGTATGTATGTAGAAGACCAGCATAACTCAAGAACACCAAGATATTCGGTATGTGGGTAGGTCTTGACGAGACCCGAAACGATTAGATTTTGGGCCCCATAGCAGCCTGTTACGTTACTGCAGCGGAACTTCCTGGTTTGATATCTCGAGTTCTGAACATGCCGTGGCTATGATTGTTGAGTGTTAGACAGCTCTTGATGCCGAGAGTAAGTGGTTTAGGTTCGGGCCCCCTAGCGGCTTGTTTTTGCTTTTGTTTGTGACAAATTTTGTTACGCACTGCAGCATAGGTGTCGCTGCAAAAATGCGGTCCCAAACGTAAAGAAATGGTATACATACATATCGCCTGTATTTCTTTGAACATACTACTGATATACATTGGTGGTGCTGTATGTGGTTATTCTGGTCACCTCTCTGATAAGTAAAATTATACTTGTATTTGCGCAACAATTGTACAAGGTACAAAGCATGACATCTACAGTTCTACAAGGCTAATCTACTTAATACAGGGGTACATAGTATGGGATGAAAATGGTCTTTTACAATCATTGGAGGGATTTCTAGCGTCTATACATTCTTAAATATATATTCCTATGTATACCACGCAGTGTTTGTCACATGTCTTAATCTATCTAAATTCACTATCTAAGTCCATTGAGGTAAATCCCGGTATGTAAGATGATAGCATTGTGTGCAGTGAATTGCGTATAACAAAATATTTGGGACGAATAATCAAAAAGTGATATTCGTCTTCAATTAGCTCTAGACAGAATGGACAAACCCTCTGGTCGATAGGATTTTTTGGGGAATCTTCCGGTTTCTATGCTTAATTTGTGACAGCTAGCCTGATTAAATCTCGCTTATAGCAGCCCGCCAAACATCCGCCGGCCCTCTGGGGCCAGTTACAGCCCTGGACAGCGGAGTTTGTGTTACACAGACTAGGTGACAGCCAATTTTGATTTTTATGGCAGGTAACACACTGGTAATCTACACCGTGCTGTTCGACCGGACCATGCGGACCGTGACGAACATGTTTCTGGTGTCCCTGTCGGTGAGTGACCTGCTCATCACGTTACTCAGTGTACCCTATCACATCCTCTGGGCGATCAACAGTTTTGAGTGGGAGTACGGAGATGTGCTGTGCAAGGTAATGCTAGTTTTTCGTTTTACTTTAATTCATTCATGCATTCATTCATTCATTCGTTCATGCATTCACTCATACATTCAGTCATTTAT
>NC_049996.1:15908100-15945027 GCF_000003815.2 Branchiostoma floridae | reverse complement strand
TTATTCACTGACTCATCCATTCACTCGTTCATTCATTCATTTGTTCGTTCACCCGTTCTCATTACTTCCATTCATTCATTCATTCATTCATTCACTCCGTTTTTTATTTGTTCACTCATTCATCCATACTGATTCCATTCATTCGTTCGTTCGTTCATTCATTCACCCATTCATTAACTCATTAATGCCATCCATTTTTCATTCATTCATTCATTCACTCACTCACTCACTCATTCATTTGTTCGTTCATTCATTCATCAATTTATTCGTTACTGTAAACATTCACCGGTTAATTGCTCGTTTATTTTTTCATTCATTCATTAATTCCCCGACTCATTCATTCGTTCGTTCACTCACTCATTCATCCATCCATCCCCCAGTTACCACAGTACATCAAGGGCCTGTCCGTGACGGCCAGCGTGCTGTCTCTCACGGCCATCTCAGCCGAGCGGTACCTCGCCATCCTGCGCCCCCTAGCGGCTCAGCGCTACCTCTCCAGGCCGCGCCTGACAGTGGCCGTGACGCTGATCTGGGCCGTGGCGTGCCTAGTGTACATCCCTATGCTCCTGTACCTCGGCGTTAGGACCACAGTGGAGGAAAAGTCGGCTGGAGACCCCAATTGCACACACGAGCACTGCGACTACTTCAACTTCACGATCAAGTTCAGCTTTCTGCGGTGTGAGGAGGAGTGGGCTTCTCCCGAAGCCGAGAGAGCGTACACGCTGTGCCTGTTCCTCATGCTGTTCTGTTTGCCTGTAGTTATCATGGGCGTGTTATACGGCAGGGTGGCGGTACACCTGTGGTTCTGGAAACCCGCAGGTGACCACAGCAGCGCGCGACTGCGTAACGTCAACACCAAGCGCGTAGTCCGCGTTCTGATCTTATTCATCTTCGTGTTCGTGATCTGCTGGGCCCCGTACTTCGTGAGCATGCTCCTCCGTTTGAGTTATAAGCTTGAGGGTGACGCTTACGGCGCCTATGCGCACAGGATCTTCACCCTGATCGCTCACGCTAACTCCGCAGTCAACCCGTTTCTGTACGCTCTGATGAGCCAGAGGTTTCGCGAGCGGTTGTCCTGTTGTCGCAAGGGGAAGGCGAACATCGCGAGCGGGTTGAAAGCGGCTAACATCAAGCCGTTAGAAACGGTGACGAAGCGAACCCGGGCGTCCACGTTTGGGGAGAGCCAACAGGTGGTCGCGCCGCTGCATGTGGAAATTCAGCTGAATTAACTAAATTTAGCAAACTGAAGTCCTGCCCTTGGCTTAGGCTTATTTCCAAGCCGAAGCCCGGTTGGGCAGCTTTCGGGAGAGAAAAGAATGATATAAAAGACATCAAAATACACAAAATACCAAAATAAGATTCATGGGTATGATTTGTGTGTATTTCTAGATATACATTGTAATTTTCAGAGGTCTTTCATCTTAAAACATCCCGGCCGGGCCCCGTTTTTGAAATGTGACCTAAGCCTTACACGGTCCCGGGTTCATTTTAAGTCTGACTTAAATTCAACCCGGTGCCCGGCCGGGCCCAAAAATACCCCCAGGGACCGCAAGGTGTCCCACGTGGCCACGTAAGAGTCACACCCAAAAGTGCCCCAAAATTGCCCGTAAAGAAAAGGCGAACATATCGAGCGGGCTGAAAGCAGCCAACATGAAGCCGCTAGAAACGGTGACGAAGCGGACTCGCGCGTCCACGTTTGGGGAGAGCCAACAGGTGGTCGCGCCGCTGCATGTGGAAATTCAGATGAATTAATTAAATTTAGCACGCTGAAATACCGCCTACCTGCCTTAAGCCTGGGGCACAACCCGCCGTACGTGCAATTTGTCCGTACGTTTTTTTGTGGAGGCCACGTCCGCCACGTATTCCTGAAAACGTTCAGTCTGTACATGGCAGGTGCGTCGCCCGTGCTGGCACGTACGGAGGGCGATCGCGAATCCGCAGCCCGAACGCAGAGAAAGTTCTGCATGCACTTAAATGTCTACGGCATGTCTGCGTGCTCCCAAATCCTTGGGAATCGCCACGTGTTCGTACGGAGACGGTACTTACCACTTACGAATACCAAAAGATTGTCCACGTTTTGGCACGTAGACAGCACGCACTTGCAAGTACGGCGGGTTGTGCCCCTAGCTTTAGGCTAACGTCACATTTCCAAACCGGGGCCCGGCCGGGATGTTTTAAGAAACGAAAAATAGAAATGTATAGGTTAAATATATACATAAAATGCCGACGAGTATTCTGTAGGGTAGTGTCTTGTGTAGATATATACTTTTTTGTTCCCGAAAGCTCCCCGGCTGGGCCCCGATTTGGAAAAGTGACGTAGGTCTAAGTGCCTCGTCTAATGACTGGCCCTTGCTCCTCCCCTACCTAGCATTCCTACGGGGCAACGAGGACCGTATAATTTGTATCTAAAAATTGAAAAAATGGCAATGCTAGCACTCCCCCTCTGCGCTGCCTGCCAACTCCCCTGGTAGCAGAACACCCCTGGTAAATTATTCTCCCTATAACAGCCAGCGTAGTCAGTCTGGTAGAGACTACATTCGAAGAGCACGTCATCGGAACGTACTGCGCCTGCGCAAACCCTGGTAGTTTGGGGCTTGGTTTGGTCAACGTTGCATTAAAATCCCGCTTGTTGCACAGTATATGTTAGAGAGATGGTTTCGTGTAAAACGTACACGGAGTTTTACCCTTATATACGCACGTACTTTCTTAAATGCGGCCCTTTAGTAAACCGGGGGTTTAGCATGTCTATACTTTTCGCGCAGGCGCAGTACGTTCCGGTGACGTGCTCATTCGAAGCGTTCTGTACTTCTTATGGGCACTGAAAAGTCGCTGGAAGTTTGGCACAAACTGGAGAAGTTCAGTTGCTTTTGATTTATTGTAGTCAAAGACATGTTGGCGGAACATGGTATAAGCAACACAACTTGTAGTATACACACAGGAAATGGTATACGCATTCGAAACTGTAGAAAAATGTTTAGATTGTACATTGATTTTTGCTAACATTCAATCTTTGACGCTCCATATTTGACTTAATAATTAAACATTATGTACATATACTAAAGTACAGTGTAGTGAACATTCCAGTTCCATGTCTACATGTGGTTAACTATGTCTTATAGTATATCAGTCTCTAAAACTGTTTCATTTTAGCAACTTTACACGTTGTTTTAGACGTCAAATTGCAACAAGCCTGATGTATTGTTTTAAAGTAGTGTTTTTCTCGTCTTTAGGGTATAGAATACTAGTTGTCACCGTGTATATAATTCAAAAAGTGGCCCGATGTAGTACTGCACTATCATGTATCCGAAGCGACGTGTGCTATTTTCGTTAAAATGCATGAAACCAGAATTGTCAGAAACATTAGTTTCATCTGCAAGGCAACAGATACTCAAACAACTGGATGAAATTTGGAAACGGTCAGACGTTCCAGACAGCATTTCTTGTTTTTCGCGTGACTGGACTATGACACTCAAACACTCAGCGACGAAAGACAGCGGATATATTGTCTGAAACGTCTCACCATTTCAATATTTTATCAACTGCTTGGATGAGTAACTAGTAACTTGTGTATCTTATTAACTAAATGTCTAACCTGCATAGACATATTCCTTTCATCGTTTTACTGTTGTTCTGTATGCAATTTCTTGTAGTTTGTTGTGGATTCTTATTCAAATCTTTTCACTTGATGTTGGCATTTAAGATGTCAGGTCCATGAGCCGTAAGAACTGCCTGACAATTCCAAAGCAATGTACAAAGTTAATGTTATCATTTGTGTTCATGAGGGCTACAATAATAAACGTGTTGTTTGATTATCAAAGATTCTTGTCTTTTGTATAAAAACTGGATAGAGACACTTGTGTGGCTGTTTTACTGCATGGGTTCTCATACTCTATCCCTTACCAAAAAATCTTATTACATGACATCATCACTAAATTTTGAGGGCACAGGCACTGTCCTTGGTACTGAACCGGAAGTCCCTCTCCCCTGCTGCGCTGGGTAACAGAATGATGCAGTGCTGCAGAGACGGGACTATCTCAATGCTCATGCGGACATAGCCTGGAAACCATACCCCAACCTCAAAAATATCTTTTGTATTGGGGTCTGGCAGGATGGCTGTAGAAAGATTCTCGAAGGCCCTTGATCAGAGGGAGGAGAACCTAGGATTTACGACCACTACTCTAACACCACAGGTAGCCAGCTACAACACACCACAGTTGGTCAGCAGGCTATCACAGTAGCGAATCAGGTATTTGGTGGCCACTGTTATGGATTCCAAAATTACAGTTGAGGTCATTAACCAATCATGGCAGGGGTGTAATTACCTACCGCTGATCCTGTGTTGTTCTATTGGTGGAGTTTTTTGCCCACTATAAGGTGCAAAATTGAGAACCCGGCCTATGCCATCCGGCCAGACCCCTGCACGATAGATACTTGAGATCGGGCTGGGGTTTGGTAACCAGGCTAATGCAGACAAGGCCGTGTCAATTATACATAGCGCATGTATGTAGGGAAAACCGCCCGATCTCCCCCACGGAAAGCAGACAACTTACCTACATCAGAGCTCCCAACAAACTTGCAAAACTGGTCTTTTCACACAGTACTGCTTAGATAGGGAAAGGGAGACAACAAAACCGACATCTTTCCTAGTCCCAATTCAATCCTTCCTTATCCTTTAATCAAAAAGATTTAAAACTTTACATGATCAAGATGAAATGGCAGAGATTACTAATTTTGCTAAAAAATAGGAATTCACTCATTACATCCACCCCTATCGATGGATGGTTCAGTCCAAACTAGCCGATCAACTTTGGACTGTACCACTGTACATGTACCGTCGCAGTTGCCTGCCTGTCAATCTCTCTTTTTATTATTAATATATATGTATACAAACATACACAAACGTATACAAGCCCAACGCATTGAGTTAGATCTTGATAGGAAAATATTACTAAGTATACTTTTGTAGACAGAATATGGGTGAAAATACTAGGTGACGTAATAGTTACATGTAAAATAAATCGATATAATTCCCTCCCCCCCACACACACCACAAGTGGTGCGCTCCATTCTCAAGTGGGATTTGAGTTGTACTGTGGTCAAATTATGATAACTCTATGGTTCTACCAGGGTGTAATGTAATTGTTTAGATATGATGGATATACTCAGTTGACAGGTAGTGTCATAAGTGGTAGTTTAAGGATAGTGAACAAGATTTTTGCTAAGTGACAACGCCGACAGTTTCAAGAAGTCAACAACTCCTGTGTGGACGGAGCTTTCGGTGCTCAACAGACAACGTAGGACGGTAAGATTTTCAGGAGATCACGATCTGTTAGGATTTGTGATTCTGTCGGCAGAGTCTAGAGATTGCGACCGGAGTCTATGTAGTCTTTTTTTTATGCAAGATTAACATGACAAGATGCAAATAAAAGTACAGAGACGAAGCAATGTCCGAGTATAATGATCAAAATATCATCGGGTGGTAGGGACCGATTTGGCTCATATTTTGCACACACAGTAATAGTGCTTGGTCCACAACCCCTCAAAATAGCTTTCCTTTAGATCAAAACTCTCTGTTGCCATGGTAACGGGCAAATGAAGTTTTCTAGCCATTTCCCCCAATTTTCGCATCTAAAAAACACGGCATACTTTACGCAACACCCTTGAAATCATTGTCAAAACAAAACAAGATCTGAATAGACCAACATTTTCGGTAAAATTTCACAGACGTTGCTTATACTATGGATTGAAAGAGAGTTATTGCAGAAGTGTTTGAGTTACCTTTAAAGTTTATTACCACCTGTCGGCCTACTTCTACAATAGGAAACTTTCTGTGATCACGGTACTTGTGCGTAGGCGTAGTTTTGGATATATTTTTGAAATATCAAAGGTAATCTTCAACTTCAAGAGCATACTGACATGTCTAAAATACTAAGAATCCTAGGCACTCACATGTTGAAAGTAGATATCAAATTTGCAAAGCACATTCTAATGTTTAAATAGCACTCTAATGTTTATTGCAACTGTCATGGACACCACTTATATATCAGGAAACCTTTTTCATGGTGATACTCGTGAGTCAAACCATATGTAACATGACTAGCCCAATATTAGCTTTATTCAGAAGTTTGAGGCTTTACTGCTGTACCTTTAAGCTGGTGATCATTGCAATCTTTTTGTCCTGTATTCTAGGATTTGATAGAAGACAAACTCTCTTGTTTTCTGTAGGCAAAACAACATGAACAAGATTGTGGAGCTACTGCTTATGCTGTGTCTTCTACCACTCCTCAGGAATGGTGAGCTCTCTTCAATGACAATTTATTATAAGTCTATTTTTACCTTCTTTCAAAAATCTGTTATTTCCTCACCAGGTATTTGTCAAAATACAAATTTGAATGTTTTCCTGTTTTTGTTGCAGTCGGCTGTGACGTGTTTGAGAGGCAGGCTTTGGCAGACATAAGCCACTCACTGGATGACTTGGAGGTATGCCTATGGGTGAACTTATTACACTACAGATGTCCAATGTTGAAACTTAAGACAAGATTTGCTGACTCTTGAGTTTTCTTATTCTTGCTGGTGCTGTCTTCTTGGACAATATCTCTGCTCTTAAAGTAATACAAAAGTTATATTCCTGTGCTACACATTTGAAATGGTGGTCAAATGTTCCTCAAAACACAGTTTAATTGTTAATCCTTTATCAGGCTACTCTGCTATTGAAACAATAACCTTAAGAACAAAGACATAACAAAAATGGAGTGTGTCATCATCACTAACACAAAATCAAACTTCTCATGTTAACTCTGTGAAATATGTGCAGTTTATGCCGTAATTTCTTGTTTCATTCATATATTATGCATTATTGTAAATTTTATATTCCTTCTGTCATACATACAGCAGGAAATTGAATAGTATTACATAAAATGAGAGACCCTCATTTAGAGCCTTAATCGAATGAACAAAGGAACAAATAAACAAACAAACAAACAGACACACCAAGACCAGATCTTGTATATTGTTATGTTTACAGGAAGTAGAAGAGATGCTGGCATGGAAAAGGGAAGAGCAAATTCTACAGGTAAGGATATTTATTTATTCATTTATTTATTTATCTTATTTATCTTTTGGATATGAACTTCAAGGTAAACATGTTCCTAAAGTATGTCATTTGCAGAAGTTTTTGGTCTTTTCTAGATTGAAATGTAGAATGATTAAGTTGTGCAGCATCGAATTTTCCTTGCACTCAAAAACTTATTGCAACCTGGAAGTCCAAGTTAAACAGTCACATACAAGTGACACTGGCAAGACATGATGGAATTGAACTTATTTGAAGATCCCCTTAACACACACCTGTCAAGTATCTAACTTGTACTGTTGATTTTTCCTTATGTTGAATGCCACGCGCCTTTTCATGAAATGCCCCATACTAACAGATAACCTGTGTCGCCCCCTGTCTCAGTTTAACGTTGGACAGCAGGCCTAATTGTATATACCACCTCCTTCACCCATTAGTCCTCTTGCAAAGAAATTTGGTTCCATATCTCTGGATTTTGTCTTTGTCCAGTGAAATGGAGTGAGCTGGAAATTGTGCATATGGTGAGATACTTTGAATTCAGAATTAGCAGAGCTCAAACATTGATGATAAAAAAAATTAGGAAAGTCACAATTAGATTTTGTTCTTTTCAGTCGACGCGTTTGCCAAACAACGTCATACCTCTCCACTACGACTTGCGACTGGAAGTGGATCTGCAGGAGTTTGTCGTGCTCGGCCGCGTGACCGTCACCGTGCGATGCCAAGTCCCCACCTCCTACATCCTGCTTCATGCTTCGGACAAGTTGGAAATCGTTGGAGGGGATTCCCAACCAATTTTGCAAGGGCAAGATGGTGACGCCTCTCCCACCATTATTTCTTGGTCACTGCATTCAGGTGAGTTCTGCAAGTCAATTTTCTTTATCATACATACAACAAAGTTCAGAGATTTCATGCCTCTATGAATTTAATACTTCATTCTTTGAGTTTCTCAATGTTTGATTAAGGTTCATTAAGTCTGCAAACAAGGTTTTTGATTAACATTAAAAGGGTCCATTTATCACTTACTGTTTCTGTATGGTGAGGTAACTAGCATATAATAAATGCAAAATATTAAATGACTGTGAAAACATGGACTATAAACGATTATTATACCTCCCTGAGAATTGGTAGTCTCTTCCATTGACCCCATGACCTGGAATGTCTGTCACCTCACCTGTGAGAGAAGGCTGATAATATTAACCGATTCTACGAACTCTGAACTCTACTTCCAGTAATCATAAATCATAAATAAAAGAATTCTCCAATGTCAAGGACATGACTTTCAGTGAGGATAAAAAATGCCAAATATTACAACGTAACGGAGGCAGGCTGTCAGCACTCGATTTCGAGTGCGGGAGAATTATCGTCACTTGTTTTCCAGTGCGGAAGGTACTGTCAGCACTCGTGCGGACGTAACGTCGGCACAAGACTTCCAGTGCGGAAGGCACCTTCCGCACTGGACACCGAGTGCTGAGAGAGGAACCCGTGACTTCGGTAGTTTTGCAGGTGGTAATTGAATATGGCATCTTTTCCACAGAAAACGACTTCCTATTGCTGAAGCTAGACGGTGAACTCACCAAAGATGGCGTCTACAACCTGAAGATCCATTTTAGGAATGTCCTCAGTGACCATCAGTTTGGGCTGTATCGGTCCTCCTACATCAACAAAAACAAGCAGAAAAGGTAGGAGTTCTAGTGTGTTAAGAATGTCAACTTGAACACATGTAAAGCTCACTGAAAAGCTAATTTGAAATCAATTTTTCTACTGCTAACAATGTGGCAGAGAAGACACTATATGGTTACAGTTTTCAATCATTGTCCTGGGGAAATTCCCCTGGCGGTTTTCATCATGAACAGTGCTTGACAATGTGTGCTATTCTCCAAGCAGAGGTTGGGTCGCAGAGATAGTAGATGTCGGGATTTTTACCGGCTAGCTCCCTTCCACGACCCAACCTCTGCTTGCATGGAAAATACAGGCCAGGTGTACTGCATGTCAGGTAAGCAACAGCATCCAGGATTCAAACTCCGAATCTCTTTAGGTATATATATACATGTATGGCCTCCTTCGGTCAATATTGACCATGGTAAAATCCTAATTGATATCAGCCCTACAGCGTCAACTGTGGCTAAACAGTCCTATACGACAATGACAGTCTCTGGCACACAGGGCACATCTATAAACTGACTGAGGTCTGTTGCAGAGTTCTTTTCGCAGGATCCGCTTTTCTTCTGCCATGCGCATCAGTCTGGTTTCTCCTGATTTTAGCTGCCTGGACAGTGTACATCTTCAGTTGTATCTGCCGCTTGCAAGGTCCTCCCAGTGTTCTGTATCAATATCAAGAGCCCTTAAGTGCCTCTTGCAAACATCTTTGAAACGCAGCTGCGGCAGTCCGGTGTTTGGTAAGGTTGCTATAATGTACTGAGACATGCAATCACATTCCCCATGTCATCTTACTCAGGTTGTCTCTATTTTTTCACAGATACCTGGTGACAACTCACTTCGAGCCGACAGGGGCGCGAAAGGCTTTTCCATGTTTTGACGAACCTGCCCTGAAAGCCACGTTCAAAGTGACTCTCATCCACCAAGCTGAGTACCAGGCAATGTCAAACATGCCGGTAGAACGTAGCGTCAAGAGGTATGGAAGTTTTGTTTGCTAACTTTGTTTATTTATTCATTTGTTTGCACAAAAAGGCAATAAATATTTATGCTTATGTAAAGGCTAATAATACCTTTAATAACTTTTAAATAAATCAATTAAACATTCAAAAGAATAGTGAAATAAATGAAACAATACAGTGAGTTAAATGTGTGTTAAATCATACATTGCGAATGGGTTAAATGCTGAGTTTCCATATATAGTAGGAAACACAAACCAAATCAGGGAAATGTCAGGTATCAATACTTTTGTCACCTTTGCATATGGAGATATCCGTTTTGGTCTGTGATGTCAGTGATGTCAGTTATTTCCATATGCTATATAATCACGATATTCCACCACTAGGTGACAGAAAATACAGTCAAAAAGCTCAGACTTGCAGTGTCAGTGACAGGCAGTACATGTAGAGTTCAGAGTTGGTAGAATCAATCATGTCAAAACTAACCTGTTGGATTGCTGCAATATTTTGCAGAGAAGACGGCTGGGTCAAAGATCATTTCATGACGTCACCCAAGATGGCGACCTATCTCTTCGCATTTGTTGTGTCTGACCTTACGTCAGTGGGGCTCAAGACAAGGTCGGGGATTGAGGTATGGCACTCCTGTCCTGTTTGCAGTTAAATTATTTGTTTGCTGTCAAAGCGCAGGAAACCTTTCTGCGCTCTTGTTGTTCTTAAGTGAGTTGTTGGCAGTATACCTAAGAAAAAATGATCTCTGCTTGTACGAAAGAATCACTATTTCTACCTTGATGTTATAACAAATATTCAGTTTATAGTAAAGTAGACTCATTCCTCAGCTAACCGAAATCTATCGCACTGCAGTCATCCCTCAGCTGACTCAGTTTCTCCAAACAATAATCTGGTGTCATATTGGCATAATGGTTAGGGTGTTTGACCCAGAATCCAGAGGTACTGGGTTTGAATCCCCTGACATGCCACCGATGTTATGTTCTTGGGGATGGCACTCTACACAACTTCCTCACTCCACCCAGATGTAAAAATGGGTACCTGAAATTGCTGGGGGAGGTGCAATGTAAAAGGCAGTGAAAGGAGTCAGGGTAATGGGCTCCGCCTTCCAATACCATGCCCTAGACACAGTGGATAACAACTCAGTGCCCTTAGGCCACACCAATTTAATTTCTTGGTTCACGGATTTTTTCATAAAAAATATGAAGCGAGAGGGCGAAATAAAAATAAAAATAAAACTTGTAAAATGGTTGGGGTAAAGGTAAGGGCTAATCCAAAACATAAAGAAAAAAAAGTTTTCAGCTTGAAAAAAGTACAAAAACACTATTATTGTACAGTAACAACACATGTACCCACACTTTAAGGAGCTTATAATATACATGTAAAGGCCAATTTGCTGCACCAGGAAGTTGGTGAATTGTTTCATTAATGGTGAAAATTTGCTGAGTGGTAATCTTGATTTTTATTTTTTTTCCAAAAAATAGGAGCGAGCGAATCCGTGAACCAAGAAATTAAATTGGTGTGGCCTTACAACCTTTAAAAAAGCTTTTAGACTGCATTTACCCTTTATAATTATTGTTTATTTCCAGATCAATGTATCAGCCCGACCATCAGCCATAGCGGAGGGAAAGGGAGCCTACTCTCTGGGCATCTCCGAGAAGATCCTCACTTATTTTGGGGACTACCTGGGCGTCTCTTACCCTCTACCAAAATTAGGTAATGTAAAATGTTCGATAGCTGGTGTAAAGAGGTTAGCTTATACTTTAATAGTGTGTCTGTTGTTTTTCAAGTGCTATATACACATCTCACCATAGTCAAAAGTCAAAGTTCCTTCCCGCGCCTGATGGCGCATAGGGCGGCGCCCATCTCCGTTTCAGTAGCCCTTGGGCCACACAACGCAATCACTACAGCAGGGGGCTAGTCCACTGGTAGTGGTGTGTGTTCAACTTCCATACTCTTTCCCGAATGCTGAGTGCTAAGCAGAGAAAGAAGCATGTACCATTTTTAAAGTCTTTGGTATGACTCGGCCGGGGTTTGAACTCACGACCTACCGAATGCAAGGCGAACACTCTACCCACTAGGCCATTGCACCGGTTCATAGAATGGCGAGAAAGTGGAGGGCAAATGGTTAGCTAAGAAAGTGACAGGTAGTGGAGTTTAGATAGTATTTTATCAACCCTGACAGATCGACGTTCCAGGTCATTTGGTAGAGGCTACTAATTAATGGGAAGGTCACTGTACCGTGAACCTGAATTAGAAATATGGAATCTAGATTGCTGCCAAAAGAACTATAGAAAAACAATTTATACCTCCCCATGAATTAGTAGTCTGTGGTGGGAGGGGAAGGGCGTTTTTGAAGGGTTTTGAATAATTTGCATGAAGAACAATCCTTTACAATTAATTCAGAAGTAATACTATACACTTGTCATGATTTCCTGATGAAATGTAACAGCAAAACCCACAAAAATAAGGACAATGCAAACAGTTATAAAGTTTTATCGTGTAAAGCTTTATGACCTGTGTGATTTTCAACAGATCTTGCTGCGATTCCCGACTTCCCCATGGGAGGGATGGAGAACTGGGGTCTCATCATGTTCGAGGAGACAGCTCTGCTGTACGACGCCGAGGCTCCGTCCGCAAAGGCTAAACAAAAAGTCTCTCACGTGGTATCACATGAGCTGGCACATATGGTACGTAACAGTTTGTTTTGTGCACACTCAGATAGAGTCTTGATAGAACAATTAGGCTGTGATGTCTATGTTTCAGCACTTATTATTGGTTGCAAAGTATAGTTTGTCCCACTACCGGGATACCCTGTAGTGGGTTTTGGTCAGTATTGATATAGATAGATAGATAGTCATACAGTAGAGTAGACACATATTGGCCTCAGAAACACAAGGACCTGCCAGCCTGCTGTCTGCTATGCTCAGGCGTCCTCCTAGGAGTGATTGATTACCATGAAACTCATGAGAAACACATTGGAATCACAGTCCCTAATTGGCAATAAGAAAACCTTTCAGATATATATCCTCCAAAGCAAACATAAAGTCCCCTCTGACTAGGGAAAAAAGGGAGGATACACACAGGAGATATCACCTCTTCTGCTAGGTGACTGTTTCTCCAGTGTTTCCCCTGAGTTTTGACTATTGAACTGGTTTGCCAGACAGGGAGCCTGGCATGTTGGGGACACAAATGTGATCTCATTCCGAAATGTTGAGTGCCAAGCAGAAAGCAGGACGTTACTAGTCTTAAATTTGCTGATATGACTTGGCTAGGGATCGAACTCACAATTTACCAACTTTGCCATTGTACTTCACAGTGAACAGCAGCAAGAAATTCACAATAATTTACAAAATGTACAATACTTTGATTTCTTGTTCTGACAGTGGTTTGGTGACCTGGTGACCATGAAGTGGTGGGATGGAATCTGGCTGAACGAGGGAATTACGTCCTACTTTGAAAGGCTCGGAGCGGATTTTGCTGAACCAGACTTGAAAGTGGTAAGAAGACGCTACCTGCTCATTCTAACTTAAAAAGTCTCCAGGTTGGGCCAAAATTTCCATTGCAAGGAAAAAGAGGATTTTGAAGGATTTTAGGCGGCACTACAATTATCGTATTCCCATTATGTGCCTTCTACTGTGCAACTCAACTGTGACATCTGCCCTTCTGGTCATTTGTAATTTTTACCCATATTCTAATCATACAGAATGACATACCACACATTTCAACAGAAAAGAGAATATGTTGGAAAACGGTTCTAGAACATTTTCATTACTTAGATGTCAGATTAAAGATTTCATATCCCTTTCCAGTGCTAGAACTCAACCAAAAAAGGCTGTCCTCCAAACATTGCATGGTGGTATACAAGATTTTTGAATTCTTGTTTATTTGTTTGTTTGTTTGTTTGTTGTTACAGCTGGACCTGCTTACATGTGAAGTGAGGGCAGCCATGGAAAAGGACTCTCTGGCTTCCTCACGTCCTGTCTACCAACCGGTCCACCGAACGAGCGAAATTGGAGAACTTTTCGATGACATCACATACTTGAAGGTTGGTTGCTATTGTCTCCTTTTCACACTTTTTCTCATAGAATCATTGACAATATTCTGGTAGCCTTGCACTTATTGAAAATGTACATCAAACCTTCAGTACAAATCTACTTCAAAATGGTTAATATCAGGACTATGCCATGTATTTCATATATTTTATTGAAAACTCTTGTTTTCCTCAGGGAGCATCACTGATGAGAATGCTGCACCATTCTGTTGGAGAGAACATCTTCAGGAAAGCCTTCCAGGTAAATAAAGGTTTAAGTTTAGGATTACTGGTATTAGCAATCAATTCACCATCTCCATAAAAATCTAACCTGAAGCATGATTCATATACTAGGTAGTTATTGAGTTTCTGTTTTTCTTTTAATAAAGTAAAGTCTTGCCTGCTTATATCTGCATGTTTGAATGTCTATCAAACATCTTCCTCAGAGCTTCTTACTAGAAGAAGATGGAGAACTCCAGTTAGAAACTCTGAGAAAGATCCGGCATCGAAGCAGGTGAGACTTAACTTGTTGTATTATAAAAGAAATTTTAAACTTTAATATCCTAATGAAATTGAATTTGGATGTTGTCTTGTTTGTTACAGAACTACCTGCAAAACAATGCGTACAGTAGTACCATCCAAGAACAGCTGTGGGAGGAGTTCACACAGGTGATTATCTCACAGTATCTTACCACTTCATAAGGCAAATTTAGCAGACTGGTTCAGTTAACTTAATGTGTATAAAATATTATGATATCTATCTAACTTTGTTGCAATAACATTGAACAGTTATCCAGTTGGCGAAGTCTAAGCAAAGGAAAACCACACAAGAATCTGCTGCAATACCAAGGTCACATACCTGGGACTCTCAATACTTCCATTTTCAACATTTTAGTGCATTCCACACTCCAAGTTCCAAAAGTATGGGTTCCTTTGTCGTTGGTGCTGAAACCCACCTACTATAGAACAAAGTACCTCATTTGCATGCTCGTGAGAGATGCTTCATTTGCATGTTTGTGAGACTTAAATGATGCTGTACTGTCCGCTGGTATTGGCTTCTCTGTCCTTGGTGCTGAAACAGTTAGCTGTAGAGCGCATCTGCAGAAAAACTGAATTTCATGGTTTCAAATGAGATTACACCAGTGACAACACTACACAGAGCTTTGGCTAAGTTCAGAGTTATTGACAAGAAGCTGAGATAAGACTATGAGAGGCCCCTAAGAAATCTACAAGTGGAGTGGTGGTGCAAAAGGATAGGGTAATAAGTTTATCCCCAAAACTAAACACAGCAGACAATAAAAGACTTATTTTCAGAGACTTCTTTTCAGTCTTAACTGCTAAAGCTTTAATGCTTTTCTTGACTCTGTCTGGTATTGTCAGGCTTTGGCTCAAGATGGGCAGTCGGATCTCAATGTGAAGTCCATGATGGACACATGGACTCTCCAGATGGGGTATCCGGTTGTAACCTTCACCAGAGACTACAGCAGTGGCAAGATGGACGTAACTCAGCAACACTTTCTTAAAGATGCTTCTGCTAGCAGCAACGTGCCAGACTCAAAGTTTGGGTAGGTTTTAATGGCACCAAATGCAATTTTAGGGCCTTGAAACTCATTTTTTCACATTCGACTTTCAAGTGATTCTTACACACAGTAAGTTAGATAAAACTATCCTATTGCTTATCGACCTTCATCTGAACAAAAATGAGACGTCATTGCGTGGGGAGAACTCATTGAAAATCTAGTACTGTGCAGTAAATGTCAATATCGTACTGACTGTCCTATCCAAAATATGTCCAATCTTAATGCTCTAAAATTACACTGGGTGCCTTTAAATGAATTTGAATATACAGTACTAAAATTGTTTTGCTGCCTCTGTTTGTCCTACAATCTAATGGAACTGGCTTTAGCAAATTTGACTTTCTTTGATAAGCTTTTTGGAACAAATTTATTATGACAAGTGAAAGAGATGTTGTAATTTCATGCCCAATACAATAGTCATTTAGACAATAGATATTATACTTTTGGTACTATTGTGATCCTGGTATCCAAATTTTTTGTACCATAAATTCCTTCATTTTCTTGGGGGGTTATCTTGCAGTAGTAACCAAAGGAGTTTTGTTGCAGTGTCTTAAGTTCTCGGTTGACACAATGCTGTTAAGCAGACGTGATAACACTGTGGAAAACAGCCACCACCTATATGTCGAGGTTTACGTTTCTACTCATACCCTTTTCTTGGTGCTGAAATACTGGTTAAATGTAAACTTGTACCTTTTCTTACAAGTGTGCTAAAATACTGTAAATAATAACGTAAATTCTTATTCTTTACACTGTCCAGGCATAAATGGTATGTGCCTGTCAGCTTTACAACCAAACATGGAGAGAAGAGGAACCCCAACAGTCTGTGGCTGACACAGACAACAGGTAAACAAAATATACATGTACATGTAGTAGTTTGTATGCATTGCCATCTCCTTGTATGTATGCATTGTTTTTCAGTTTGTATGTTTGTCTGTGACTAAAGAGACTCTTTTCACACAGCCATTGCTTTATTCTCACCAACGTTTCAGTGACCGTCTGTCACCTTCATCAGGGCAATTCTGACTGGGTCGCTGCTCAGGTGTGAATAAAGCAATGGTTGTGTAAAAATGGTTGTGTCTATCAAGCTTGGCTGACAGCTGACAGACATTTCAGGTCAAGAGGTCAATGGAAGAGGCCACTTATTTAGGTGGAGGTATTGCTGTTTGTATTACACAATTTCCAAATGATACTAAATTGCTCATTGTAGAGTGACAGAAAGCAATCAATGCATAAATGTTGTTTTAAATCTTAACCTTATTTGCATAACTTATTAATAACAACCTGTATCTGTACTTGAATAAGAGTTTGATAAGCCAAACCCATCAAATAGCTTATTTTAGTCGTTATTCCCTATGGTTATTTGATTTATCCATGAGTATCATTTTCCTTCTTTGTTAAGTATGATTATGTATACCACTTACTGCTTCACTTTGTATGCAATTGGCCCTTGGGCATGAAATTTCAATAAAGATTATCATTAATATAAAGCCGGTATAACCGCCTTTTGGTGTAACGCACCAGCTTTGCAGGCACGCGGTGTGGCAGCAGCTGGTTATATTACACTGAACAACTTATCACACCTAGCTTTTGCACATCTATCTGCAAATGCTCTTTAAAACTATCCAGTGAAGATGCCCCTCCTGTGTTTGGTGATTGTAACAGAACATACAAGAAACTCTGAATATTTCACAGAGGTCAACGCTTTTCTCATTATCTAGATACCAAGGTCATTGATCTGGAGGGAGCGGGCACAGAAGATTGGATTCTGGGAAACGTGGAGCAAGTCGGGTTTTACAGAGTGAACTACGACACCAAGAACTGGAGACTTCTCATCAACCATCTCAGGAGCGATCGATTCCAGGTAGAAATGACAAAATAGTTGGCCTGGAGAGGGTCGGGTGTACAAAGTGAGAGGAAGAAAGGGAGATATAAGGACGGGGACGTAGAATGAGTCCAGCTCAAATTAAGTCAATGAATAGTTGGTCTACTCTTGGAGAATCTTCCACTGGTGATGACAGAGAAGGCAGGCAATATGAACAATGTAATTATGCAGGTTCATTGTTACTAGCTGAGTTTTTGACAAGCTTATACATGGAAAGGAAACTAAGTCTATAATTTTTATCAAATACTCTGTTTACACTGTGTGGGGATGTTTTAAAGTCAACCTTTTTAAAAAGCAGTTTTCCTTTTGATGAGATCGATCAAGACTGGATAACTACTAAATCATTAAGTAAAGATTGAATATACTAAGCTAGATATTTTGTTTACCCTTCTTTAGGACATACCTGCAGTCAACCGGGGGACACTTGTGGATGATGCCCTAAACCTAGCCAGGTAAGTGCTCTCCATTTTTTTTTCAACTTAGTTGTTCTGTTAGTTGTTTTATAACTCGTTTTTCAACGAAGTTATTCAAAATAAGATGATACATAATTAAGAATCAAGCAGTAAGGGCATGGTTACATTTGTCATAGGTGACATAGTACACTTCTACTAGGGTGAGGAAAATCATGTCAAGTACCTTTCCAATGACACAGCAAATTACAGTAATGCTAGAAATCAAACCCGTGACCTCTTGTGCTCTTCATCTATTGTCAACTAGCATTAGAGCCTAACCTGCCTGTGCTGCTGACATACAAATTTTCACATATTCAAAACTTTCTGCTTAGCCTGAGTCGCATTATTTTGTCTTGTTATTTCTTTCCAGTGCGTCTATGCTGGACATCACCGTTGCTCTTGACCTATCACAGTACCTGGTTCGAGAACGGTCGCACGTGGCATGGGAGTTGGCAAAGTCAGCTCTGGGCTACATAAGCGATATACTCAGCTCTGGAACGGACGTTTACAAGAAATGGCAGGTATGGGGAAACCTTTTACCTCCAGGAAAGAGGGTTTAGTCTCCAAGCAGACCCTACGGTGCCTTAGAAATAGTACCAAAGCTGGCAAGGGACGTAGTATAGTGGCACCAGGTGCCCGTTTAACTCCCTTTGGCCGGCTATACTCCTTTGCCAGCTTTGATACTATCTCTTTTGGCACCGTATGGTCTGCTTGGAGACTAAGAGGGTTTTCTTTGACAGGGTATTGTGTTTGGTTGTGTATGGGTGTTTGCACCTGTAACTCAAGACCCTTTTTATGGATTTGTTTGGAATTTTCACTCTATCAGAATTTTTGTTGTATACAATGTAACATGATCTTAAATTAGGATTTCCTTTGTGACAAGCCAGCTCATGGGTTGCACAAGGTCAAAGGTCAAGGCCCATCTTGGCTAGTCCAACGTGCAGTGTGAAGACTGGAACGTAGCTGACTGCTGCCTACCCCTGTGTCAGGGACACCAACAGCAGTATAATCAAATACTGGATACGGCTAATAACTATTGTCTTACGTCAGTGTGAACCTGCTGGTCAACCAAACCCTTCAGTGGTAATTTTTACCTTAATTGAGGTCCTGAAGAAACACAGCAATTTTTGGGCTTTAATCCATGGTCTATGGAAGTCTGTGTGATAACATTATCATGGCCCAGGTATGACAGAAATATGATATTTTGTTCACCAACACAGGACTACATGGTTCACCTCATCACCCTGTTCTACAATGATGTCAGCTGGACTGATGAGGAACTCACCTTTCAAGAGGAGTAAGTTAAAACAAAAACAAAAAATTTCAACTTTTATAACTTTCCACATTATCAACTATTTATTAGTACTATTCAAGTAGAAGTTCAGCTCTGGCTGTTTTTTGTCTGTACATTTATAGGCATTTTTATTGGGCTTTTATTTATTTTGTTCTGCTTTCTTGTGGCCAAACTGTGAGACATAAAGAAGCTTGGAGAGTAACTTATCAGTTGGTGTTTACTTTCTTTTGTCAGGTTTTAGTACTTTTACAATCAATGTTAACAAAAGATGCATGTAACATACTGTATGGGCAGTGAGTGATATTGTTGCTACTACTGTGTATATGGTTTTGCTTTTTTAAAACCTTTAAACCGCAATGAATTTGATGTCAAATTTTACAGTACATACTACTGAGAGTGCCTACTCATAAAAAAAGAGGATTCTAAGCTGTTTGCAAAGTTGAAAAACATTATGCAAGCATTAGAAGTAAGTAAGTCAAGCATTAGAAAAGTTAAGCCTGATTAAGATTCGAGCTTTCAAAAAGCATTGTCTATCATACTTGATTTATTTCAGGATGGGACAAGTGGTAGCGGTGGACATTGCCTGTGAGAACGGCCAGCACGACTGTGTAGCACGAGCCAAGGCTCTCTTCGCACGCTGGATGGACACTAACGACAACAGGTAGGGCAACAGGTGTTCTGTATATAGACTAATCTGCTGTATTTGTGCCATTTTATTGCTACTGCTGAGGGTCCAAAGATTCAACAGATACATATTAGTTAACCTAAAGAACGATTTTGTTCTTTTTGGTTTGGTTTCCTCCATAGATCCCTAACAGCTATGCCACCATAGTGCCAAATCTTTCAAAAATACTTGAATGTTTAAATAAAAAATCAATGCTTTAAAACAAATCCAATTTCGGCTGCTGTACTGCGCCACACAGTGAGTTCTAACTGTGAACCGACTAAGCAGAAATGGTGGATTCCAGGAAATGATAACACGGGGAAATCCAGGCTTATACCATACATTGTATTTTGCTCTACAGTGATTTATAATCTTAACTCACGATGTATATTGTTCTTCCATTAAAAGCCACATACCAGAGAGACTGAAGAAGACTGTCTACTGCACGGCTATAGAATATGGCGGTAAGGCGCAGTGGGAGTTTGGCTGGCAGCGTTACCAGCAGGGTGACACTACTGAGCAACTCTACCTGCTCTCAGCACTGGCCTGCACAAAGGACATGGACATACTGAAAATGTACGTATCCTTTTACCTCTGTGCACGGAGGTTTTGTTTTTCGGTATGTTTGATAGTTTATCTGGCATTGATGCATGTCTGTAGTTATTTGAATACAGTAAACTGGCAAGGAGTGAACGTCGAGTGAAGGACACTGTTATCTGGCAGTGCATGTCTGTAGTTACTGTAAATGTATTTAAGTTTGCAGAGATTAAATTTTGCGGTAGCGGGAAACTGGACTTTTCGCGGTGGTTTTAATTTTGCGATAGCACCATGCACTGTAGTCTCTTACTGTTATGAAAAAAATGTTTGCGGTGGTTTTAAATTCGCGGTGGTTTAATGTTAATGGTTTAAAGTTTTTGCATTTTACAGTATTTGAATACAGTAAACTGGCAAGAAGCGAATGTCGAGTGAAGGTAAAAATGCCCCTCCCCCCTATGCAGGCAGTTTAGAGCAGTGGGTATGGGGGGAATAGATGGTACCCTTCATTAGATAGGACAAGCAGGGTTTTTTACCTGAATAGGAGGCAAGCTGAACTGAAATTAGAACTGGAAACTGTGACTCCACTGCCCAACCCCAAAAAGTCTAGGGTCGGCAGATTTTTCTAGGGCAGGGTGGGAAACAGGAAACACAATATTTTGTTTCCTAGGCCTTACAACTGCTGAATATTCTAATACCTCCGTAGGTATTTAGAGAAAAGCAAGGACAAGAGCCAAATTCGTCAGCAGTACGCGGCTGATGTCATCCAGGGAATTGCAGACAAAAAAGCAGGAAAATCTGTCGCCTGGGAATTCTTTGTCGACAACTGGGAGGACTTCTACTTCAAGAGGTGATGTCATACAAAAATTCATACAAAATTAAAGAAATTCATTTTGATGATGTGTAGACGTAAATTCTTTTGTGTTGTATCTCATCAGCCTCCGTTGCAGTCTTTGAAACGGGACAGTTTTTTTGGGGGAGGGGGGGTGGTCTGCGATTTGCAACGTTGGGACGGGGCAAATAAGTGCTATCATCACGGCAAACTCCCATTCTCGGCAAACTCCCTTTCCCGTCACAAGAGAACATAGCCAACGTTGAAAATTGCGGACCAACCCCCCCCCCTCCCCCCCCCCCAAAAAAAGCTTGGTTCCAAAGACTGCAACAGAGGCTAGTATCTTATCTTGTGTGTCTTTATCATATCAACTGTGACACCTTTTGTTATAAACATCAACTTGTGAGACTAAGTTGTATTTCCATGAAGACATGCTTTCATTACCTCCATAAAATGGAAGGTATTGTTTCTGGTATGTCTGTGGGTATTTTCAGCACCAAGGACAGGGATAATGAATGTAAATAAAATAGTACATTTACAAAAACTCAACAGACGTGAGATCTGCAGTTTCTTTTTGAATTAGTTTTTTTTTCAGTAGTATTGGGATGTACATACTAGGATATTGTTATTAATAAATGTTCTGTCCTTGTCAAATTCCATTTGCATTGTTTTTGTCAGCAGCATTGATTTTGTAATAGCCACAGGCTAGTTGGGCAGCCCTGGCTGTGTGTGCTAAGCAGCCAAACCAATAAATGAATGAATAAGTAAAAACTATTGGAATCCTATGTGTCACTTGGAATTTTAGTCACCCACATTTTTTTAACGAGTTAATGAAAAATTCCCATGAAAATTAAAAGGGGTGATTACATGTCAATTGTGTGAATCATGTTCTGAGAGCAGTGTTTCAACTTCTGAACCAACGGGAAATAGACTACTGTAATTCGCTTTGTCTTCACGGTACCAAACTTTCACGGTTTGAGAATATTTAACTTGTTCTCGGAACTAAATGTTCACTGTCGTGGCAAGTGCACATAAAAAAAGGCTGTGAATTATTTTTAATCAGTAATGATAAGTTCACGTTTCAGTCGTCACCGTGAAAACCGTGAACATAACAGTACAATGAAAATATCAGGAATTACAGTACTTTTTAAAGTGTGTTGACTGTTTGATTTTCCCTTCCACCCAGCTTCAATGAGAACGGGGCATTGCCCTCTATAGTGGAAAAGATTCCCCAGCACTTTTGCACTGACAAGGACCTTGAAAACGTAAGTACAGATCTGACACTTTCAATTTGCTCCATCTTGTCTTTTGCCTTATCTTGTCTTAGTTAAATTGCGTTATTCTTTGTCGATTCTTGCTAAGTTACCATTTATTTAATTTTATATTGTTATTGATTATTGTTATGTATGTACTGGGTTTCCCCCCAGGGATCTTTGAAAAACGCCGGTCAGGCGACATGTACCCCTGGATAAATAAATAAACAAACAAACAAACATAAAGATACAATGTACTTTCAAAACTGCTTCAAGACATACTGTTGATAATTTCAAACAAACCGTGGATATGGTGGAAGGGCCTGGTGTTTAAATGTTACTGTTTGGGTTTTTACATTGGAATCTATGACCTTCATTTCCATTTTTCAAACTTACAGTCCAGGTTCAGGTCCAAACCTGGACCTGATCCTCTGGACCTGAACCGGACCTGTACCTTAGGGGTGGTATGGTGTACTGAAAAACTGGACCTGAAAAAAATCAGTGGACCGGATGTTGGACCTATTGGAAAATGAACAGATTATATGATCAGGCATTCACACGTTTTGGGGCTTACCGGTCGAGGAAAATAACAAGAGTGTAGTAGAGTAGTCTATAATAGTAATTTTCACCAAGTTTTACAGTAAATAGTACAGTGGTAGTAAGCCTTGTAGGATTTCAAGATGCCAGTGGGAGTCAAATACTCCACAAAACAGATCAGTTTTTTCTAGATCACTTCAGTGTCACTGACGAAGGATGGTGGATAATATTTGAAACGTCTGACCGTTTCCAAAATCAATTGTCCAGTTGCTTGAGTAACTATTTTTTTGCATATTTCAACAGCTGCTGTTGTTCACCAAGGACCGTGACTTGGGAACCGCCGCCCGCACCTTCCAACAGGCAGTGGAGTCAACACAAGCAAACATAAGATGGAGACAGAACAACCTGGACAAGGTGCAGAAATGGCTGGAGGAGAAAACACTTAGTACTTAATCACAGCTTGAGTTCCCCATTCTCGATCCTTTGCCAATGATTAAATTCTCTGTAAACCATTCCCACCTAAAAGTGGGCTGGGTTATGATGATTTACTGAAAACTCAGGAATCTTAATATAGACTAAGTTAAGAAGTTTATTCATTGATTTTGTAAAGTGATAACTGGTTTTATTTTTCTTTAAAATTTAGGTTAAAATCAATATCATCACACTATAGTATTTATAGTAGAGGTACTTAATTCGAACTTATACAAAATATTCCATGTCCAAAATTTACTCATTTACTAAAAATTTACTCTCTTTGACAGTCACACATTTTGCAAATAGATCACAGTTTTCTTGACTTACAACTATAACTACTGAATAGTAAATTTATGAATATTTTTTAAAAAAGGTCCAAATTTTCTGCGGTTCTACATTGTATATTCTTGAAAAAAAAATTACAAGAGTTTTGATGATGAATAATTTTGGGAAATGAATAATTTTGTTGTTAATTGTATACTTCCATCAATGGACTTCTGATAATGATATTTTTCAATACACTGTTTACAATATTACAAAATGTGATTATTTAATGATATCATTGAATAATGAAATCAGATGTTATTAATAAAAGTAATTGAAAACTACAATATTCTTATTAATTAATTAATATGCAACATGCCAGATCAAGAACATTTATCTACATGCTAAATGCTGAAAAAAGTTTTACTTGCAACAAAATTTCCTTCATGTTGTAAATTAAATGACCAGAGTCTACAGTTCAACCCCATTATCTTATGTACTACAATGTGCATGTAGCATCGTTGCTGCTGTATAGAAGGCAATTCACAATTCTTAGGATGCATGTGCAGCAAGATACGCATGAGTAACTAATGTTAGCCAAAAAAATCAAACCTTAAACATGTTAAACAAAGCACATCTGTACAATTTTGTCTCAAGCAAGTATTCTCCAAGCAGAGGTCGGGTCACGGTATCATGGGATATTCTCCAAGATACATCAAGCAAGGTTAGGGGCCTTCACCTTTGACATATCACCCACAATGCATTTTGCTGTGCTTGTGTACTTAATTATTGTTTTACGTCAGAGATATCATGATCATTGCCAACAGATGTCATCATCATGTCAGCCATATTGTTTTTTTTCAAGGTCAATGACGTCATTGTCGTCATGTTGTTTTATCATTCCGTCATCATTGCCCTGACGAACTCGTTGTAGTTGATCTGAAATATGCAAACACAGTAATTCAAATTTATAATACTGAAAATACTAAGCTGTCATCTCCATAAAAAAGGAGGTTGAACGCTCTTGTTTTGGGCGTGTGTGCTCGTGTATCTATGTTCAACACTTACTGCCACCATATCATCTGCCCCATATTGTAACCATTGTTCCAGGTTCAGACTGGTTGCACTGTTGTCTTGGTTGGGGCTGCACCCTAATCATTCATGTAAAAGATGTAAAATACTAGTATGTTCAAGGAGGTGCTAATTGAGCACATTAAACGAGAAGGGATAACAGCCCCTCTCTGCAAAAGGCTGCTTCAGCAAAGAAATATGATGCTCTGTACGCCTAACCTGGTATCCAGCCACATTATAGCTCCTTTCTAGACATCCTTTCTGACAGAAAGGACTTGGGAGCTATAATACGGCTGAATACGAACACTCTATGCCACTAGGCACTTAACATGAGAGTCTGAATGAACAATCGCCGTGTTATCGAGTGTTTACCTGCCCAGGATATAGAAGTTTCCTTCTACACAACCATTTCTAACTGGAGTTTTGCCTCTTGCCACTATATGCAGCAACCAATATAGATCTACCAACCTGATTCCTTGTAAACCATACTTATGAACGACGTACCATGGACCATAGTCCTCTTTTCACCCACAGTTAGTCCAATGGTCTGAAAATGGACTTACTCAGGGAGGACTGAAGATGGACTTACTGCCTAAATTGGTCTAAAGGCCTTACTATGGATAATAGTCCACCAAAACTAACACCAACAGTTCTCAAACATGGCAAAATGGGGTGGACTTACTCCTGGAGTAACTGACCCACTTTGACTGTAATTCCACCTTCAGTCTACAATCATCCTCTTTTAGGTCCAAGGTTTACGTGGGAATGAAATTATTTTCGGAAAAGTTTACCTGTCCGTTGGCGTCCACATCAAGGAAATATGCTGTATCCCACCCGAAGTGCTACAAGAATATGTACGAACAAACCCCTTGTTATCGAGCACTTACCTGCCCATATACCATTAAACCATGTGATAGGTGGAATGCACTATTTACCCAGATGATGGGTGGAATATACTCTTTACATAGTTGACAGGGGACTCTAGTCTATACTATGCACAATGCTCATTCACAGAGTTCACTTTACGCATGTGTGATCAACAGTGAACTGTATGAAAGCGCTCATTTCACATTAATGTGAAATGTTAACAATATATATCAAAAAGGGACAAAAGTGTTTACCTGTCCGTTGGCGTCCACATTGGCCACCTGGAACATCTCGTCCAGCTCCTCTGCTGAGATCTTCTCTCCCAGGTTGGTCATCACGTGACGCAGCTCCGCAGCGCTGACGTAACCATCCCCATCCTGGTTCACGGAGAAAATTATAAGTCATGCATGGCTAGGGGTGGGTAAACATCGTGAAAAAAAAACTTAGGTTTTTCCTTATTGGACCGGTCCGGACAAACCGGACCTAAAAAAATTCGGTGGACCGGATATTGGACCTATTGGAAAATGAACAGATTATATGAGCAGGCATTCACACGTTTTGGTGCTAATACCGGTCAAAGAAAATAAGAAGAGTGAAGTAGAGTAGATTCTATAGTTATTTCTACCAAGTTTTACAGTCAAACATACAGAGGCAGTTAGCCTACCAGCCGGCCTTACAGATACCCTGAGTCATTAACCCCAGCCAGCGAGAGATTGTGTAAACACAGGCCAACTGCTTATTATCTAATTTTGCTTGTACGATGAGCAAATTCTCATAGAAGTCTGTTCACGCTTTATTGAGTAAAGATACACACACCGGACGTTCTGCTGAAGTACTAAGGTCACACATGACCTCTAAAGTTATGCTGACCACACACACACACACTGAAACACACAAACACACACACAGACACACACACACATTACACAGACACACACAAACACACACAGACACACACACACACACAGTGTCACAAAAACACACACAAACACACAGTACACAGACACACACACTCAATACACAAACACACACAGACACACACACAGTGTCACACAGACACACACACAAACACACACACACACATACACATAAACTATGCCTCAATTTTTCATGGAGGTGAATCTCACACATGCTGTTTTCCAAGTTACCGGGGAGGGGGGCAGCTAAGTTTCAAAACAAAGTCTTTTTACCACATTTTGGCTTCATTTACTCAGCCAATTGAATCCAAAGGGCAGGCAGAAGCCTCTGGTGCTCATCTAGTGACCTAAATATTGACTAAACACTCACAAAAGCTACTCACAAAGCCGCACAAGTTCATTCAAAACACCCCGGGCCGCCATCTTGGTTGCAGACGACATTTCAGCCTTTGCTTACGCAATGCATTCAAACAAGAGTTCGAAGAACTCATACCTCCATAAAATGATTTGAGCATTTGGCTGTGCATATCTTTTTAGACGTATTAGGTGTTCATAGTTTTATAACATCTATAGCTTTCTCATTTATTATGCAGAATAAGGCAGCAACATTTATCTTATACAATCCGGAGGTCCCTGAACACATGAGGAGCCAGCAATAAGTAAACGTTAACTGCACAGCACCAGTTCCTGGGTGTTTTACCTCAACGTAGGGGGTGTTGCCAAGTACTTCTCCAGAACCAAAAAATAAATGTGGAGGGGGGGTTGAAGAGGTCGGATTTTCCAATTGCTTCAACCCCCCTTTGGATTTCATCCGAGAGCCTGACCCCCCCTTTGAATTTCATCCGAGTGCCTCGACCCCCCTCTAATTTCATCCGAGAGCTCCGACCCCCCCTTTATTTCATCCAAGTCCCAAATGCCTCTTATACCCCTTTTATTTCATCTGAATAACCTTACCCCCTCATAATTTTCATCCTAGAACCTTGCCCTTACAGTACTGTAACTAAGATAGGAGTAGAAGTATCTAAATCCAGATTTTCTTGACTTTTTTGTAGAAAAATCCATATCCAGACCTATCTCGACCCCCCCGTTCAAATGAAATCCATATCCAAGATTTGCTTGACCCCCCCTCGGTAAAATCCGACCTCTTCAACCCACCCCCCACATTTATTTTTTGGAACGGCCCAATTAGCATAACTTCTTTTCAAATGGTTTTCTCTTCCAAAAGAATCATAGAACTTTACTGGGAAGCCATGGTTGCCTAAATGGTGGAGTGACAATATCAACCTACCAACCATTACAGTAAGCACCAGGTCATTCAATTCCACAAAATCGTCTTCCGGGAGGGACGTAAAACGGGGGTCCCGTGCTCGAGGAGGTGCCTCGACCACGTTAATCAGCCTCATTACTCATTGGGTACCTACTGGCTGGCAAAATACACCAGATTATTATTATTATTATAATTGTTATTATAAAGCATCCTACCTTATCGAAGACCCTGAAGGCCTGTATGATCTCCTCCTGTACGTTCGTCAGCGCAATGTATCTTGTTCTCATTTGCATATATGGGACAAAACAATGCTCCGAATACCTCATTTGAACCCCCCTCTGCTCAAGCCACCTGCCAAGCCTACCTTATCGAAGACCCTGAAGGCCTGTAGTATCTCCTCCTGCACGTCCGTCTGCAGCATCTTGCTGGCCATCAGCTTCAGGAAGTCCGCAAAGTCGATAGTCCCGCTCCTTGCAGCGTCTGCGTTGTTCATCATCTCCTGTATATGGGAAACAATATCTTTGTTACCTGTGTGTACAAAGGCTTCGTTTTCAGCAATCCTGTTTGTGTGTTTACCTGTGTGTCTGTTACAGTACAGTAGAAGCTGTTTAATTGCCATTTGCCAGTTTATTTCGTGTAATTATCCGGGTGGTGCAGCAAAGCGAAGTTATCCAGCTGGACCAGTACCAGTTTGGGATTTGGGGATCCCGTGCAGTAACAGAAGTGTGCGATAATCCGTTGTGCAATTAACTGGCTTCTACTGTAGTAGAATTATGTGGAAGCCACTGCATTGCAATCAAGTAACTACGAACACAAACAAGACATCCGACCATGGAGGTAATAAACAAAGAGTCCAATCACAAAGTCTGTTATGTGGGCTACTCTTTTCCGCCCATCACACACCTGTAGCTGCGCCTCTGTCGGGTTCCTCCCCAGTGACCTCATGACGACCCCCAGCTCCTGCGTGGTGATGGACCCGTCATTTATCATTATCATTATTATCATCAACATTATCATATCATTATCACCTGTAGCTGTGCTTCTGTCGGGTTCCTTCCCAGTGACCTCATGACGACCCCCAGCTCCTGCGTGGTGATGGTCCCGTCGCCTTCTTGGTCGAACAACGCGAACGCCTCCTTAAACTCTCCTATCTGTTCTTCTGTCAGCTGCACGGACATTTTCCTGTCAGAGACAAAAAAAAAATGTTATAAAAAATGTTACCAAAAATCTGTTATAAATTTACTCGAGCAACTTGATAGGATTTTGGAAACGGTCAGATATTTCACTTAGCAGCCACTACCTTTCGTCACACTCAAAGTGACAGACTCAAAGTCAGTTACCTTCGCCAGCTAGGTTGTGTTTTTCGTAGCGGTGTTTGCGGTCTATCAGTCACTAACTCCAGATGCCGTCAGTGAGTGAATGGACTGATGTGAAATTTGGCATGGGGTAAGGTCTTGTTCTATTGAAGAATATTGTGATTATATTTTGGTCCGGCTGGCAGATCTCCTTGGTTCAGCAGTAAAACTTTTTCTAGCCTGAATCCTCAACAAGTCAAGGACACGATTTCTCTTATATTCTCCTATTATTAAAAGGACACTAGTAGTTCTCATTAAAGTTGAAATCCATCCCACACTTTCCGGTGTATAAGGAGAGCGCCCATCTCCGTTTCTACAGCCCTTAATGTGTTCATCTCCAAGCAGATCCTACAATGGCATAAGATAGTACCAAACTGGCCAAGGAGTGAAGTCAGACACAAGGTGTCCATTTGCCATGTAGCGAAACACGAGTCTCCTAAGCCGGCTTCACTCCTCTGCCAGCTTTTGCTACCGTAGGATCTGCTTGGAGATTACCTTGTGCCACACAGGTCACTAACGTAAGAGTTGTGTGTTCAACTCTCATACTTTTCATCACAAGTACTGAGCGCTAACAGAGAAATCGGTCGCATGTTATCAGTTTTCAAGTCGTTGGAATGACCCGGCCGGGTTTGAACCCCGACCTTCCGAATGCAACTACAACGCGAACACACTTAATCCTCTTTATATATATGTCACTGCACCCGTCCCAGACTGGGAAAAGTCATAATCATACATTGCTTAAACCGACATTGAAAACATGTACAAGCATGAAGCACGCTAAAATAACAGTTAATATAGCTCAAAACCACTTACTGTATGTTCTTGGTGACGACTGTCTTTCGACACTTTGTTGCGTTTAACTGAATAAATGCCACACCTACAATTACAGAGTCTGCTAACATTTTACACTTCGATTTGTTAGGACTGTACCAGTCGCAGTTCTCCACAAATTTAAACTTCATTTTCCTCTAAGTTTCCCACTACAAAATTACGCCTTTATTCTTTTATCAGAAAAGTTTAACTTCAAACATTGAATGTTTTGTTTCTCCTTAAGGATAATGAGTTTTAAATGAGAAATGTTACACGTTTGTACGTCCCCATTTAAGAGTTGTCTCCCCCCTAAGTCGATGATTTGTGACCGCGCACGCAACAATGGAGGACTGACAAAGTTGCAGAGCAACTTTCGAAGGGCGACGGGACTGAGGTCATTGACCCCAGTTCACCGCTGAGCTCAATGATAGTCACTGAAAATATTGAAGGTTTTCAAAGCGGTTTTGTCGGTCCTGTCAGCTTCACACCGCGAATTCAGGACACCGGAAAATACTGTAAATGCAGAAACTTTCGCGGTGGCCGTTTTACCGCGAACTTAAAACCACAGCGAACATTTTTTCATGGCAGTAAGAGACTACAGAACATGGTGCTACCGCGAATTTAAAACCATGGCGAAAAGTCTTTTTTTTACCGCGACCGCAAAATTAAATCCCCGCGAACTTAAATACATTTACAGCATGGGCTTCCCGTATAGCAGTGTGTCACTACGTTTACTGTGTTCAAAGTTGTTTAAGTGGGAATTTAAACACGGTGAAATCCTTATACCCGCGTAAAACGCCCATTCCTCGTTAAAGGGGCAAATTGCTGTCGCACATAAGCAGCGGGCCACAGTTTTCTTTAAAGACACAATGACTACGTATTTTGCCCTTTTCCGTTACAATTACATGATAGTAATATGCTAAGCAATGTTTTCCCACCATTGTTAGTTGCCTTTTGGTCGTCCCGGGTAAGGTTTTGCTTAGAAACACGCTTAAAACACGTGTCGGAAATGCTATAAAGGTGAATATCGTGGCATTCTGATAATGAAAAGACGTTAGTTCTTTAAATTTTCAGTCATAATTTACATCAACCACTTAGGCCGGCTTGTCACGTGTTGATAAACTTGTCCAGCAGACGACCTTTTTACGTCAGATGCCGTTTTATTCTTGTCGCCAACTTTTGTATAATTTACGTTACCGAACTTCTGTTGGGTGTAATTCGCTTACGAAAAGACATTTTCCGATAATGTTTTCACTGTTTTATCTGCTAAACAGTGGTGTTGCGTAATAAACAAATGACAGAACACATAAAACACGAATGTTGGAAACATGACTATAACCGCCAATCTCAGGCCGTTTGTCACTTTTTTGATATAATTTACGTTACCATAATAAGTCCCTTAGAATTATAGAAAGATCATTACTTTTGTACCCATAGGAAAGAATGCTCCCAGATAAGTAATTGCCTGCAGAGTTAATCTTTCCAGGGCTGTTTGTTAAAATTTTATTTATCATTAAAAGCATAAATATAATTTACGTTACCATATAATTTACGTTACCATTTTTTTTCTTCAACATGTCTTCGGATGTTCAGCAAGAGCACATCAACCAAAGACGTATTATCTGCTGTAATGGTACTGTAGGTGGGCTTGGCTTGCCATAGAGTCACAATGCAGTCTGTTTATATGTTCCTGTTTCAGTAAATTTTACGATACTGGGACTTTTCATTTCTCATAGGAATGTAGAAATACGAGGGGCGAGTAAGAACAGAAAGAAACAACACCCCGACTCCCGGGATTCGAACCCGCGCCGAACCCGGGCAGCCGGATCACAAATCGAACGTGCAAACCGTTCGGCCAAAAGGCTTAAGCCATTAGGCGTCTTCGGCTTAGCAGTCCTTGAACACCACTGTTACACTACTCCCCCTTTTCTTTTCAAGATTCGTCCTCGAATCTCCGAGATCGACATCCCTGTGTGGCACATACTAGCCTGTTACTCACAGGGCCGGCGTGGGAACCATTGTAGAAATTCAGAGGGGCGAGTAAGAACCGAACCTGCGCCGAACTCGGGCAGCCGGATCACAAATCCAACGTGCTAACCACAACACCAAAAGCTCAAGAGCTGTTGGCGTGGTCAGTTTGGCAGCGCTAGAACCCCACTGTTACAGGAACGATGTTCAAATGATAAACCTGACATGCACCAACTTGGAAAGATGCGGGTGTTTATATTGATATCTGATGCTTCAATAATCAACATCACACGGAATGTATAGTACCAAGTTGAATAAATGTATATTGGGTTGGACTGAACCAAAATAAACCCCTGTTGTCAAAGTAGACTCGTGCAAGTTTGTCGTCATTTTCGCGCGCTTTTTGAAGATCACACGACTGGAATGACAGAAATTCATACTCAACACTGACTGATGAAGTAAGGTACGTTTCAAGCATGTTTGTCTTAAATAGCAACAGAGATTATGATCAGCTAATTATGAAGGTCAATGTAGTCAAGATTCGTGTCACAGAAATATTTCTCGTTTTACACAGTGGACCCCTTTATATAAACGTACAGACGGCGGTAAATCAGCGACACTATTTACGCTAGCGCCACGTTATCTACATTGAGGACTTGTCATTGAGTTATAAGCTCCATGATCAAAAGCATATGGGCTGCAGAAATTAATAGCTAACTTAAGTTAAGACTTCACTATCATTAGATGTTCCGAAGTTTTCACCTTTGCTTGTTTAGGTTGGGAATCTTGTTAATTAGAAGCAAACTACTCTTTCAACCAGTCGTGACTGCACAGAATAGATGCACAGAATTGTTTTACATGGACAGACACATGGTTCAAGGCAGAAAGCTATTTGTGAAACCAATCCCACTCTATAAAGTCAAGATCTATATAACGTCAGGCTTGTCATGTAATCATGTGGCATTAGTATAAAGGGACAGGCTACCAGGATAACTGTAGAACAGACTGCCTTTACACATGCAGCTCTCTTTTGGAAAATTCACTTAAGGGTTAATGACCCGCCCCGAGGTGTATATGGTGTCATAACGCCTGGTCCTTTGCTATAACCACCGAATAAAACCACCGATGTGAGCAAAGCGAACGAGGTGGTTTTATGAGCATCGACGTGCCGGTGTCGATGCAAATCGACACCGGTGCCGGTGTCGATTCATTCTGACCAATCAGAGGAGCGAAACCCACCTGCCTGGCCTGGATCTTTGTGTTACGGCGTCATAACCAACGTGGAACGGGGCCTTCTGATTGGTCCGCGGCGCCTGGCTATATGATAATGTTGTTTATAGCCTTGCTCATCAACAAAAGCCTTGTTATACACATATTACACAGTTCTTTCTGCCGGTATTATTGAACCACACGATATAAGGTGTATGGATGGACATTTTGTTAGGTAGCACATTCATTCTATATTGATGTGACATTGTGTTTGTTCCACGAACAAAGATTGTCCTGACATTAAAAAATGTTTTATAAGAAGTGCGATAAATGGTGTGTAGTTTGTTGTCTTTCCAATATCGAAAGCTTATGCTAGAAAGGCCCAGTCCATCTGGTGCATGTTGCCATCGCATCATGTCCTGCTATTCCCAAAGACTTGATTAAAGGACGCGAGGACGAAGCGGTTCTGACCTAGAGCGTGTGATTGCGTGAATCCTTTGTTACTTAGCATGTATTTAAATAGACCCCGCCAAGATAGAGACCTTGCATATCTTGGGTGTCTTTCCGCAGATTCCGGGTGGGTATAGGACGAACGGGTATATTTACGGGTATACGTATCCCCGTACGGGGATTATACGGTATTCCGGATAACAAAGATACACTTTTTTGCTACTCTGAGTTAGCAACATGAAGATAAGAGGTCCAGCATTATAGACGAACATGGCCTGATCAGTTCAAATAGAGCCAGTATGTACACTATTCGGCTTTCCTCCAAATGTTAGAGATTCTGTAATTTACGTTACCACAGTTCATTGGCATTTACCTGTAGAATAGATATCGCCTGCTTCCAACCATTTTCATAAATATATTCTATCGCTCTTATCCCATCCTACAGGGTGAAAATTAAGGAGTATTAAACGGTTTGTCTTCATATCAGAAAAAAATATATCATTTATTTACTTTTATACAAATGTAGCAAACTTAATAGCTAGTAATTTTGATGATCATTCCGAAACAAATGACACGGCGGTTAAATATTTCTCATTGGCGTGTAATTGAAGGTTTTGGGTTGAAAAATTCGCTAATTTGGCTGTTGTTAATCCACTATTACTTGCTGGAACATTTCTCTGTGTAGTAATATGCTCTTTATTACGAAATTGTAGGAAAGATGACATGGCCTACTAAAAATCAAATATCTCCAAAATTAAGCGTGCTAGCACCATACAAAAATTGCAAAAGATAGTCGATATAAGTGGTAACAAGTTCATACCAGCAGGTAAGCGTTTTGGACAACTTTATTTTTTACAATTTTCTACCTCCAATTTTCCCAGTTAATGAGGAATGGGCGAAAAGTGGTTGAAACGGAAACACTTTTTCGTCTTAATGACAGCGCAACCCAGCGGACCTGCCAAAAACTGCAGCTATGAAACAAAACAAAAATCACAGTGCACATGACTGTGGTGAATTCTAGTAGTATTCGCGACATGATGAAATTTACAGATTTTTCAGCAAATCGTCCGTGCTAGATGCACTGTAGCAGTGTAGGACAGATAAACTGATACGCAAGCGTGGTGTTACCTCCCTGTAGAGAGGTTTTGTTTTCTTGTTGTCTGCTTGAGGCGACAGAAGTAATTCACATGCAGTAAAATGGCAGGACATGTTAAGAGAGAGAGAGAGAGAGAGAGAGAGAGAGAGAGAGAGAGAGAGAGAGAGAGAGAGAGAGAGAGAGAGAGGGAGAGAGAGAGAGAGAGAGATAGAGAGAGAGAGAGAGAGAGAGAAATGGTTTATTGCCATTGACATTCAAAACTCTTGCAGCACATTTACAAAAGGCTGAATTGTCGTTTTTTTACAGTCAGTATTTCAACCTCTAACTAGTTAACACAATGAAAAGGATCGAGTGACAAAAAATATCTACTTGTTTACAATCACTGGTCAGTTATTACACAAAGAAAGATTCACTACTGTTCACAAATTACCCGTCTTGGTTCAGGTAATATATAAGGTTGGCTGAGGAGTTTTTGGGGGTGTTTTTGGTCTTCTAAAATTACCATTTTGATAATGCATAAAGATAATTTATCAAAAATGGTCAAGGCGGTATTCCTTGTCATAAAATCATGTGCCCATAAAACATAATTAGATTAACGAAGTCAGAATCCTAGAGAGAGAAGAACTGATCGAATTATTTTATATCGCGGTAGCAGGATTTGATTACATACAGTACATGGAATGCTTCCGACAACATTCAAATAGAAAAATGTAATTATACTCTACCATGCATTTAAAGGAGCGTCCATCCGTGGAGTCGGCATATGTGTCAATACTAAACTGCTACCGTTACTACTCTCCGTGAGGAAAGTAGACGAACGCATTGTTATTGCTCGGTTCAAGGGTAACCCAGGAACTGTTGTTATATCCTGCCACGCCCCACATAACAGTTTGTCTGATGAAGATGCAAATGACTTTTACACAAAACTAAATCATTCAGTTGAGGCTATCCCTCCACATTCCATGCTGTTTATAGGGGGCGACATGAATGCCCAAATTGCGAAGGGTTTCTCCATGCACAAGGTGTCCAACCGCAATGGTCTGCTTTTAAATGCATTTGTAGAGCAACACAATCTTGTAATTGGTAACACTTCCTTCCGGAAGCCAAATCGTAAGCTTTGGACATTTAGATCTCCAAAGGGTGACCGCTCTCAGATTGATTTCTGCTTGTATCGTAAACGCTGGCGCAATAGTGTAAAGGATTGCCAGGCATATTCTACATCAAACCCGGTGGGTAGTGACCACCGTATTGTTACTGCCACAGTAAAACTTAGCCTCAGATCTACCAAACAAACAGTTTTGAAGAAATTATTCTGGAAAGCGGTTACAGTTGACAACCAACTTGCATCTGAAATCGACAACACAGTCATGTCACGTTTTGAAAATCTCCCTTTGTACGAGCAAAATTATACATCTTTTGTTAACATTGCACACCAAACCGGCAAGGAATTGTTACCACCCAAACCTCGTCGATCTCAAGACACTAGAGATGCCGAATTGGTTGTTAAAGCAAGAAAGGCAACTTTAAGAGCTTCCACACGAAATGTGCAAACAGCCCAGGTTAACTTGCGGAAAACCTTTGATCGTTGTGAAGACAAGCGCATTAATGAAACTCTCCGCATCTTTGAACACCCGGCGTTGCTAAGTAATATAAAAAACGCCTGGGACTTAGTGAAAACACTAGCAGGAAAGAAATCAAGAAATGCTGTGCACATCAAAGGAGAAGATAGACTAAAACTCTGGGAGAATCATTTTAAAAACCTTCTTAATGTGAATACTAATTCCTCCCCTGACAGCGAACCAATTCATAAAGTGTTCGAGGTTTTCACTGAGATTAAAAGTGGTGAGTTTTCTCAAGAGGAGGTAGTTATGGCATCCATGCAATTAAAAAACGGGAAAGCTCCCGGCATGGATGGTCTCCCACCTGAGTTTTGGAAGTTACCAAACATGACAAAAATCCTTTTGCATTTCTGCAACTCAACATACAATGGAAATCGCCCAAAAGAATGGGGTATGTCTGGTATCATCCCCATCCCCAAGAAAGGGGACTTGCGACAGCCAGACAACTATAGAGGTATTTCTTTGTCTCAAATCGCATCCAAAATCTATAACCGCTGTTTACTTAATAGAATTCGTCCTGTCATAGACCAAGTGTTGCGTCCAAATCAAAATGGCTTCCGTCAAGGAAGATCAACCACCTCTCACATTCTAGCACTTAGGCGCATTGTTGAGGAGTTGAAAAACTTTGACAAAGAAGCGGTGCTCGTGTTTATCGACTTCCGCAAAGCATTCGACTCCATAAATCGCTTCAAAATGTTCCAAATACTGGAAGCCTACGGGATTCCTGCGGATGTCGTAAGTGCTGTTCGTACCATGTATGAAGACACCACTGCCGTGGTAATCACTCCTGAGGGAGAAACCGATGCATTCAGCAT